>NW_006768784.1:434794-436109 GCF_000204055.1 Melampsora larici-populina 98AG31
TGCAGCGCTGCGAACGCTGCTGGGCGTAATTCGCTTTCGTTGAGATTTCCCGTGAGATTCTTTTGAGCTGCGCTTATAGTTACCTCCCCAGAGCAAGTTTGATTTTAGCTGCGCTTCCCAAAATACGGCTTGCAGCGCTGCGCAGCGCTGCGAGCCAGGTTTGGAGTAACCCTTAAAGGTTAAATCTATCATGGGGGGGTCTTTGGTAAGTCATTGAAGCCAATAATTGACTCAGAAGAAATATTCGATCAGTTCAAGGCGATGATGATCAAGAAGCCTACCAACGAGGTTGGGTTTTCTCTCAACATGGACAACCCAAAAGTGCAAGCTCGGACTGACAGTAAGGTATGTGAATTCCATTTCTCTTTCCTCTCATCTCTATCTCTATCTAATACTGACACATTCAACGCATCAGGAATTGAAGTTCAATTGTGCAATGCAACACAACATTCCTGATGCGTTGAATGACGACAAAAGAGCTGCGGTAGAGATGTTGGTGAGTGTTTTTTCATTTTCCATTCCATGTCCATTCTATTGCTAATCGATCTTTATCATTGATTTGAACCAGAGCATCAAAGTTGATGCCAAGGTTCAGGCCCAACGAGTCATGCTAATGACCATGTACGGAACTACCTCGATTGGCGGGAGAGAGTGCATGGGTATGATCAACACCAAAGACTCCTCCTTGGAGATGCATCTGTCACATCTAGCATTTGACATCTGGGCAAAAGCAATCGTAAGTAATCTTTTTCGTTCTTTTTTTGCACAAAGGTTATCAACTAATTTTCTAATAATTCTTTTGACCCAGGTGAATAAGGTACCAGGAGTCACCATCAAAACACCACCTTCCAGAAAGGAGTTCCAGTGGCTACCCATCAGCAATGCCCGCTCCAACAATCAGAACTCGAGCATTAGTTCACTTGGTGTGTTGCTTGTGATGACAAACAACCAAGGAACTGCAGCTGGAGCTGCACCTCAAACCGATTCTCCGGCCCCAAGGCCATTCCCTGAGTTTGAAGAGTATCTCACCTTCTGCTCAATCAGCCCCGACGACCACGAAACTCGCGATCTCCTCACAAAATATGACATTGTCAACTTCGAGATGTTTGTATCGTCTGAGCTCAGCTGCTTGGTAATGGCTGGGTTTGGGTTTGCTTTTGGACCCCGTCTTCGACTTCATGAAAAAGCACCAATCTATTGTGATATCCTCAAGAAGAAAAACAATCCCACTTTCTAATTCACAATGTTGTTCAATCAAAAAACAATGTACTGGGTCTCTCCTGTGGAAGAGTTAGATTATCGTGTTGTAGCCACA
>NW_006768784.1:436243-520613 GCF_000204055.1 Melampsora larici-populina 98AG31
GAGAGTTTGTTATTCAAGTTTAGTTTTTTTCTTTTCATTCAAAACTTTAAGATTTCTCTTAAGACTTTTGAAACATGAGATTACCACAAGACCTTTCAAAAGTCTCAAGAGAAATCTTAAAGTTTTGACTTGATGTTCTTGAAACATTTGAGGCTTCACTCTCTAGTGTGGATTCATCTTCCTCACTCAACTATTCTGTGTTATTCTGGTCAATCACACGGAATGGTTTGCAATAAAAGTATTTTTTGATAAAAAGACAATACATTTTGAGACGCCTCATTGAAAACAAACAATTTAAAACACCTCATCCACAACATTTTGAGACACCTCATTGAAAACAAATAATTCAAAACACAACATCATCAAAGAGTCTGTAACCACAGGTTTTATATAAACCAACCATGAATGTGCTGGTACAGACCTCACTCATTACACTCATCATACAACCCAGCTTGTCGACAGCCTGAGCAAATAGCCCATTCCGACGAAGAACATCCTTGAACACCTTGAATGTTTGTTCGATCGGATTGAAAGACGGCGAGTAAGGCAATAAGTAGACAATAAGGACGCCTACTTCCGCACACAACGCCTCAATGACGCCACGGCGATGGATTGTCGCATTGTCCAAGATCGAGACCGAGTTTTGACTTGGGTATGGTGCCATGACGGGAAGCTTGATTAATTTCAAGATAATCAGCTCATGAATCTGATGAAATATAAAAATTGAACATAAAATATTGACTTACTAGAATGTGCTTCAGAAAGGCTTCGAATTTGGGTCGGTGATAGGCACCCAGCTTGGCATTAACTGCCAGTAATCCCAACTCACAGATTGCTGCTAGCATGGAGTAGTGGGACCCGGCTCTAGTACGTCTTATAGCGTTCGGTTGTTCCCCCTTCTTGGATCTGACTTTGTCACGTTGCACGTCTTGAGGTCGAATGCCAGTCTCATCTTTTAAACAGGTAAATATAATCACATCAGTAACAAAGCTTTTGAAACGGATAAACAAAACGTTCACTAACCTAAGAATACCAAGCACTCAGGTGCTAAATGAGCAACATCACCCGAGTAGACTGCTTGGCGTTCGAAGGACTGATTAATGTCAACTTTGGCTGCTTTGTGAACGGTGAGAAATAAGCGTTCCTTGAGATCATTTGCAATTGTAGCTCGAGAAGCGATGTGATCAGTGTGATTGAACATCGCGGCTTGGATTTTGTCTAGGAAGAGAGTCGGATCGGCTTTGATGAGTTCAACCATGAACTCTCAATCGACGTCTGAGTGGATGGTCTTTCGTCCACGTTGCTCGTAGGTATTTGGGTTCCTGACGACGGCTTGAGTCTTGTTATAAAGGATCTTCCATCGAGAGAATGATCGCGGTGAGATGGATGTGAGTAGGTCGTTGTTGATGGATTTTACAGTCTGTCCGGCCATGAACTTGGTTAACGCGATGACTTTGATTTGGGCAGTGTATTGAACATAAGGCATCTTAAAAGGACATTAGAAAAAATAAGAAGAGGTGGACGAGATTGATGAAGAGATAAGGAAGTGGTATGGATGGAATGTGTAGGTGAGCTGTTGATCCGGTCGGATCTCCAGTTTGAAATTCAGTACCAGTACAAGGCTATGCTTATACATATGCCTGTATTGCTGTGTAATTTTCGAAATAAAATCTGTCACTTGGTCAAGCTTTTCTGAGATGACTGTACATCCCCACTTGCCAACTCCTATGGGGGCCTAAGTCAAAAAAATTTACTACTTTTATCGTAAAAAACTTTTCCCAATTTCATAAAATTTACGCAAAATTTTATGAATTTGGGGAATGTTATACGACATCCCAAATTTTTTTAAGCAGCAAATTTGCGTAAATTTACTGCTCAGAAGCAGATCCGAAAGAAATTTTTTGGAAATGTGGATCCTTCACTCACGAAACTTAGTATGAAACGTACTAAAAAATCAATAGAACAGTGTTTGGACGAAACCCTGGGCGATATGCCTAGGGTAATAAATTGCTTGTAATAAAAAATATAACACCCTGGGGTAGCTAGCGGACATAAGAAATGTAGAAAAATATGAAACACGACAACAATTGGTGAAAGACGCGACAGCACTAACAATTTTTACGCTACCAAAAGAACAGCAATAATAAAAAAATACAAAACATAATAAAACTCAGACCACAAAAAATCTTGCCCAAATAAAAAGCTGCTGAAGGAAATAGAATGTAATAAACTTTCTTCTTCTTTTTTTTTTTTTTAAATACCAATAAAAAACGCTCTTGGACCACAACAACGAACAAAACAAAATATAAAAATATAAATAAAAATAATTAATAACTAAACATACCACGATAACAAAAAAGAAACCTAAATTATCACAGGGACAATAGGGTGGGTGGGTTGCGAAATATCAACGAACTAATGTGAGTTGATTCTTGATGATGAAGAAAAACCAATTGAAAGGATTGAATTCGGTGAAGTGGTAAACAGCTAGAATGACATCATAGCTGTGGATGGGAATAGATAAGCAATATCCAACCCGTCAGTATTTTTATACATGTACAAGACCGAATTTAATCCCCATTCCAATCGGTTAATAACAAGTTACCAACTCCTAGAAATGTGGATCCTTCACTCACGAAACTTAGTATGAAACATACTAAAAAATCAATAGAACAGTGTTTGGACGAAACCCTGGGCGATATGCCTAGGGTAATAAATTGCTTGTAATAAAAAATATAACACCCTCTCCAACCCGCCTATAAGCCGTAAATCAGAGTGGTGAAGAAGGAGAGGGAAAAAAGAATAGCACCGGAAATAAACATTCGTCAGTCATATGAACACAACAAAACCAGTCCAAACACATTTGTAGGCTAAAAAGCCATTAACCAAAGCAGGCAATGAGCCATTGACACAAGCAAAAAGGTTTTTAATAACAAAAACCATTGACCAGCACCAGAAAAGGCTAAAATCCATTGACCAAAGTGACAAAGCGTAAAAGCTTATGACACGAATAAACACAAACCAAAGACTCACTATCAAAACGAGACTCTAGACCCAATGTGAGCCACGTGCCCGATGTAGAACTTATAACCCAACAAGGGTTATACAGAGCTGGAAGAGGATAATCTACTAATATAATGACTAGTAGAAGTTGTCTAAGGACTGCTCTTCCAAAACAACACAATCAGAAAGAGCTCTGTTGTATTGAGTACTGATAAGGCACCAGAGAAATGTATCTTCACACGTATTTAAACTTCAAAAGCACACTTTGTATTACTATCAACACTGCTATAGTGTTATTCCCAATTGATAACTAAAGAAAATAAGCAATATCTGATTGATATTATTCCCAATAAGTCTTTATGACTATGATACTACAGTAAATTTCTCTTTATAGCTGTAATAAAGGGCGTATTTAAGTGACCAGGTACTATTAAAATAAGTTTATGATGATAAACAAAATAATAATGGCGTAAATGATAAAGAAAAAAGGGGAACAACAGTCCCAAAACCCTCTCAAATTATATATAACAATGTACTAGAACTTTTACAATGGTCAACAGCCTCAAAACCAATCAAATCTGCCCAGAATTCCCTAAAAACCCTATGATGACGCAATGTAATGATTTTGCTACTAATAAATGATGTAATTTTCACAGCTAAAAGTGATCAATGACGCAATAATATGATGTACAGCACTTCTTATGATGAATACAGGTGATTTTTTTCTTGTAAACTAGCTGAAAACCAATTTTTGAGATTACAAATTTTTTCAGATGTGCTCCAATTTTTGATTACTAAAGTGCATCTTGTAGCCCACGTGTTACTGATCATTTCTGACACCTACATGACCTACTTCTGATGAGTGATGAGTAAGATATTGAGTTGTGAAGTTAAGGTTTTTGGTGTTACATGTGACTTGTGACTGTAAATTCGAGATTCACACCAATTCTTTATTTGCCTTATAACTTTTTACACACACCTCCGTTACTAATGATTTAAAGTTTGTACATTATGTAATCTACTCTTCTGCGTTGAATGAGCCATCTACCAACCTATTCTGACGTCATTTGACATATGTAATTAGCTGAAAACCTCCATTTTCCACGAATTTCACCCATTTTCTTCACTTTTCACAGCTACTACTCTCTTTTTCTTGCTCATGTAATATGACATCATCATCTATAACCTTAAAAATCCCGGAAAATTCTCTTGGCAACCTTAAATTCCATCACTACCACTATTACACATCCAAACTACATGTGTACCTCTTGTTTACCAACTTCGAAAAAGTACCTTTTCCCTAATAACTTTTGTTTCTACTTATCAACCTTGAAGATTAAAATTGTCATAGTATAATATAATGTTGTTCTTTCATATTCTAACCTCATAATACCCATAACTTTATTTTTACTAACCTAAAAACCATTTTCCAACTTTTATACCTATATTTTCGAATTTTTCTTATGTTTTTCTTTCTTTCTTTTTGTGATAAGTTTGTAAGTAAACTATAATGATCTTATGTATAATGTGAAATAAAATTGATGTAATGTTGACCTAATGACCAATACATAAGCCTACAAGAGCTTCAATTGATCAAAAACCTCCATTTTGAATTTTCTTTCCTGCTGAATCCTGCTAATAAACTGGTAAACTGGTAATTGTGAATTTTTTAATTGATCCCATAAATTGATCACCACACCGATTACATGGTTCTGATTTTCCCGGTAATCGTAAGGCAACGTGACCGCCAATGTAAATTAAAAACGCGTCAGACGACCAGCGACCTGCGCTCTTGATCGCTTCCATGTTCGAGCCAGCTTGAGCCATGGCTGTCGCACCTCCCGACCTTAAAGAATGACCTGAAAAAGTTTTGTCGAAATGGAGATGGAATCGAGAAAGAAACCAGGAACGAGTTGGAGGAGTGCCTGATGAAGTTAAGAAAAGTTCATGTGAAGATATGAAGTTGGAGTCGCGTTGACGGAGGTAAGATTTCATCAAGCGAACAGGACAGGCGGGGGAATTATAAAACTCTTGAACGACCACCGGAGCACCTAAAAAATTTCTATCGCCTTTCGAATACGGAAGGTGATACTGCATGAATTTCTTGCAAGCTGAGAATCGAAAGGATGAGCGTAAAATAATTTTCCTTGCGTTGGGAAGTTTTGCTGAATCAGGGACCATCATTTCTCCCAAACGGTGAAGACCTCCAAGACCCACGCTCAGCATTGCTAAAAATAGTTTATTGTCATAAGAATGAGAGGACTTAGATATGACCGAAACCAATTGAACCAGCGTAAGGGGATTTTTTCTAACTACTGGCTTTGAGTAATTAGCCAAGCAGTGTTTCATCGTTTTCTTGACATCTGGATGGTTGGTCTGACAAGTGATCGAAGGAAAGTCGCGATTGAAAATATGTTTGATACCGGTTAAATACGCGCGAACTGATCAAGGAGAAATCATGCGACTGAGACAAGTAATAAATTCACATAAGTTATTTTTGTTTGGGTTAAGGTCTTTTTTGAAATGAATACAAAATTTAGTGAAGCATTTAAACCCGGACTTGTACTTCGACAGAGAAGAATCTTGGACAGAGTTACGACAATCTTCTATTGACATATGTTGTAACTCTTCTACACTAATGTTCGGGAAAGGCTTTCTTGGTTTGGGTTTAACCACACTTTTGGATTTACCCATGATGAAGACAAATCAGCGACAAAGTCTGGGTCTTCTTCCGATAGTTCGAAAGAATCTAAATTGACTTCTTTTCCGCCAGATGAGAGAGACGGGTCGATGTTTAAATAGGCAATTGAATCTGCGTTAATGGCATGACAAAGAATATTGTGGTCCTTAACCGTTAGAACAGATTTTATGCGAGATAAGTTATCAGCCTCTGAGTTGTCTTCTGCTGAGACATGTCTGACTTTAACGTCGACCTTAGACAAAACTAATTGATGAACGCAGAAACGGAATAAAGGACGAACAATCCTGTTCGGTGCATGAGTCCTAAAAAGATTGACCACGTTCCTGTTGTCACAATGAATGAAGATCTTCTTTGCTCCGTTGGCAATACCAATCATTATTGCCAATACAACACCCAGTAACTCGGCCCAAAAGATATTTCGAGGTGGGGGCGGCAGGATGAAATACTTCCCATTACGCGAACTTGGCTCCCAGACACCGATGCCCGTCATGCAGGCGTCGGTGAAGAAAATCACATCTGCTTCCGGAAGGGCCCAACGTAAGGTGTTCAACATTTGGACACCCTCACTATCCTTGAAGAATTGGATCAGCCATTGCAAATTGTTCTGATTTTCTTTGTTAAGATGGATTTGAAGATAGCGATGTTTCTTCTTGCCAGACTTTTCATATAAACTTTGGAGTGCAAACCTTCCCCACGGCATTGAAGTACATGCCCACAAAGCATGACCTAAAACCCTTTGCCAGTCGTTGAGTGAGTGGCCTGGCTTAGATACAAAGTTTTGAAGAGTTTCAATTAAATGTTTCTTCTTATCCGGATGTAAATACATTAGCATTCTCTCGGAGTCAACAATGTGACCAATGATTTCGATTACCGGACCATTGATTTGCTTCTTCCAAACCCAAGGAATCCCGAGTATGTCCCAAAGGTTTAACAACTTTGCTTGAGGTAAAGGAATGCAATGACCTTTAAATTCGACCGAGTGTTTTTTAGAACAGACTGACCAAACATCGTCCATCATGTTGTTCATGTACTTTATTCCAAACTCAAACTCTGCAATCCATAGAACTAAAGAAAAAACACCGCAGAAGATATGGGGAGAAGCGGAAGAACCAAAGGTTAGATCATGGTCCACTCTTTTCCTATCACCCCTAATTTTGATGATTTGACGAATTTGATATTGTAAATGGAGCGGAATCATCCTAAAAGCGTTCTCCACGTCTGATTTGTACAAAACTACTTCGCCGAATTCTTCTTTCATTTCAATTAAAAAGGGGATGAAAGTCTTGAGAGAATCATAAGCAACCGGAATGTCACATTTTTTGATCAGAGAATTAGGAGAAGGATTGCCAGCACTCATGTTCAAACAGACTCTCATCTTTTGAGAATCTTTCTTTGTTACCATTAGAAGGGGGATGACCTCATACCGGGCAATAGAGTAGTGAATTCTTCCGAGTAGCGACCTTTATCAACTTCTTCTTGACACTGAGCTTCTAATAATTCTTGATTATCTTTGCAAGATTTGTGATTTGGTCCGTCTATGATGAAATCATTCGGAAGGGATGAGCATGGCCAAAAACCTTCTTTTAGACCTTTGATGACTGATTTCACAAAGGGACGATTCGGATGATTGACCAGAAGAGTTTCGAATTTGTCAATATTTATCGGAGTTTTGACTTTAAAAAGGTGAGGATATTGTCTCAACGCGAAATCTGCGCAAGGGTCGTCAGAGAGAGGTGGAGCGTTGGGAAAGGGCCATGCATAAAGGCTGGATTCGATAGCCGGAGATGACCCAAGAGAGTTTACGCCGTCCCATACATAGCCGCGAAGGAATTTCTGATCGTTCACATCTGTTTCCAAATTAGTTTCCGATAAGGGACTGTCGCCAACTCAGATGTCAGTATTGAGACAACATGGTTAACTCGAGAGAACTTCCAAATATACCAACCCCACGGAAACATTTTGATCACAAGGTTCTTGAAGATCTGTCTCTTCAGACGTGATCGCATCCCTTGTGGTCTTTCGCGCATCCTTTAACGTTCTAAAGAAGCGCTAAGATGTCAGTTTTTCAATCCCAGTAGGAGACTTAAAGTAAGAGGAAATTTATCAAAGGAAAAAAGAGAAAAAATCCAAACCAACACAACGGTGCATGCGAGGACAATCTTTCCCCAACCTGCAATGCCCGAGGTTGTGTGCAAAACAAAACCTTTCCTTATCCGGCAAGTTATCTCCATCCGCCACTGGGTAAATACCTTTATGTTTATAAGTCGATTTATATCGTAGCGGAGAATCTTCAGTTTTCGGCCTAAATTGATAAGGCTGATGTTGTTGTTGTTGGTTTTGATGTGGACAAAAAGATTGGAAATTTTGTTGACCGCTTGAAGAAGCCACCGGTGGTTTTTCTTCGAAAGCTTTTTGCATATGACGAGTTCTGATTGTTGCCAAGCTCTGGTGATTCCAATCAGCAAAAGATATGTCGCGACGGATAGCAAATTGGCCTCTGAGAGCCGCGTCGAAACTAGCGACACATGTCCAATCAGCCTTAACACCGTTAGACATAAACTCTTCTTTAATCCATTTTGAGTATTGAGCGAAATACTTGAAACTGAGCGGAAAAGCTTCGTGATAAGCTTGTTCCAGGATGTCAAAATAGTAGAACCAATCCTGGATATTGTCGAGCTTGCTAGCGATTTTCTTGTTTTGAATTTCGATATCTTTATCCTTCCCCGTGACCATAAGGTTGACCGCCATACCTTTCTTTTCCGCCATAAATTCACCTTTAATCCTATGGAGGTCAATATATTTTCCTTGAAGCAGTTCCTTAGACAACTTAGAAGGAAAGTTGGGAGGTTTAACCCTATCATTAAAACCTTCCACCGCTTTAGAGAGATTGGGGGCGTAACCTCTGACTGCTTTGGATAATGCAATAGCACTTTCAGAACAGTTCTCCAAAGACAAAGGACCTTTGTCCACACGTTCAATCCATTCCCAAGTTTTCTCCATTTTCTTTTTCTTGGCACCGGACTCGTCGTCTTCATCATCATTGTCATGGTTGCTCTTGTGTCCTTTATCTTTGACGCGTTGTCTGGAAACGAAGGGGGAAACTGATCTCGAACAATTCCGACGGACACCATTCTCCTCATCGAGCAAATGTCTAGCTCTCTGGGCGTTATTAATTTCCTCTTGAGTGAGGATGTGAACTGCGTTAGATTTAAAAGGGGGGGTTTTTGACTTTGAATGTTGACTTTCAGGCACGACATCGGGAAGAACCGGATTGTCGCTGAGATCAAATACGTAGACTGGAACATCCTCTGATGATATAGGTACGGAAGGAACAGGGCCGTCGTTTTTGAATATCGGACGGTTTTTAGCTCTGTCCAACTCGATAAGGTCGGTAGCAAATTTTGACCAAGGTTTATACCAGTTCTTGGCAGCAAAAGGGACAATCTCTGCATATTTAGATCAAACCCATTGCATGGATTTTTGGTTGGAACCTTCTGCCGATTCATATTCGGTTTTGAGAAGTTCCAACTTCTCGGCAGCCAGTCTAGCTGTTTCAAAGTTGCCAGAAACATCGCTCATGAGGATTATAGAGAGCTTTTTAGAATACTTTACTAAAAAGTTTATACTATAGAAGATTTGTTTGCGAAATATCAACAAACTAATGTGAGTTGATTCTTGATGATGATGAAAAACCAATTGAAAGGATTGAATTCGGTGAAGTGGTCAACAGCTAGAATGACATCATAGCTGTGGATGGGAATAGATAAGCAATATCCGACCCGTCAGTATTTTTATACATGTACAAGACCGAATTTAATCCCCATTCCAATCGGTTAATAACAAGTTACCAACTCCTATGGTTGCTACTGCCAAAGGCTTATGAATTTCAGCCCAAACCTTCAAATTGGATGTTCTTTCTCAAAACTCAACATTCCAAGCTTGTAAGACCATGTTTAGGATGCACAGCCTGGCCGCTTTCCGTCTGTAGCTTTTCTAAATGATCAGATTACAACTCTTGTTTCTTTTTTCTCCTTTGTTTTTTTATTATCAAGTTGAACTTTCCACTCAAAAACAACACCTGGACAATCAATGGATAACTACAGATCAATGTTTGAGAAAAGCTATACATACACAGACATAAGACTGAGGATCTCAAATCTGCTCTCAAATGTTCAAAATGTTAAGTTTTGAGTGAGAACATTGGATTTGGGCATGTGTGCTATCCGTCTGAAGTTCACAAGCCTTTGACAGTAGCAACCATAGTCCTTTTTTACGAATTGGGAAAAGTTTTTACAGCACGGTACCGTAAAAAACTTTCCCCGATTTTTTAAGAAAAGGCGGCAAATATTTTGACTTGAGCCCCCTTAATGATGATGATTGTGAATTATCCAATGACAGCCAGACGTTGAGATTTCAGAATGCTAGATATTCAATCACAAGTCTTTTGACCAATGATAATCATCACACACTGCTCAACCCAACTCTCAAAGTCAAATAAGAATCTTACCTAAAATCAAAATACCATACACCAAATCAAGATCCAAGTCAAATAACCAAACAGATTTTTAATCCGAATTCTGATTCGAATATGCTCACAATATCATTAGATCCGAAAAGAAAATAACCACTATCAAATATGTTGGTTTATTCGAATTTATCAAATCATCCGAAACGTTTGGGCACAGGACAAGTTCTAATTGAAGTGGATTCAGTCGCATTAGATGCTTGGGATTTAACTTTGACTCAATCTAGACTTTCATCTTATAATTTTTCTTCAAATCATCAAGATCAAAATCAAGATCGGGTGATGAAAAAAAGCGATTCATGATTTCAATTCATCGTCAAAAGAATACATATCAAGCTTTAGAATCAAATCCTTCGTTGAAATCTAAACTTTCAATTTCAAATCTCATTTCTTCAAAATTTAATCAATTCGTTCCTAGTACATAGAAGCTTTGTGGGAAAAGTTTTAGGAGCTGGATTAGGTGTTAAAAGATTAAAGAAAGGTGATTTGGTTTATGGACTTCATGATTTAAAAAGGGTATGTATATGTTTTGACCCAAAAAATCGCCTCATCTTTCCAAAATACTCGACAAAAAAACGCTGACTCTTTTGTTCTTGTTTATAGTCAGGTGCATTGGTCCAACAGATGGTCATTGATAAGGATTTGGTGGCAATTGCCCCCGTTCATCCGAATCTATCCATGGTACAAATCGCTTGTTTACCCGCGCTTGGGGTTCCCTCATATCTTGTTATGAGTACGATATGTGTTGGTTTACCAAAAGGATCAAAGGTGAATAGAATCTTATTTATCAAATCGTATGTACCTGCATTAATTTCCTCAAACTAAAGTAAATTGAAACTGATGCAACATGATCTTTCAGATATTGATTTTGATTGGACATAAAGGACTTGAAGCAATTTTGTCCGAATCAAGATCTTTGGGTAACATGTCATCCCACCATCGCCACTAGTGTAGAAGAGATTGGGATCCCGATAGCTAGATGTGAACTAAGAGGAGCAAGAGAAGTGATGGTAGAAGACAGTATCTTAAGTTCGGTAAGCTCGATCCATGAATCATCATACGATGTAGTGATCGATACGATAGGTGGTCGAAGGATATATGATGCATCACGTAGGATCTTACATCATGAAGGGATGTTCATTACTTGTGTTGGTGATAGTTTAGGAATGAAAAACCTAAAAGATAAAGTACGAAGAAATTTCAGATGATTGAGAAGAACATTTATTGAAAAGATCAAAAGAAAATTGGGTATTGGTGTTTAGGTCCTGAAACGGAATATGATGGAGAAAGACAAACAATCCGAGAGGGGTTAGATGAGATTCGTAAGATCATTGAAGATGATGAAGATTGTTTTAGTAGGTTTGAAGAAGATATACAACCACATGAGATTGCTGGTGGGGTACTAGGCTGGTATAGGAATCGATTTAAAAGTCAAGATGGATTGTCAAATTTGATTTGTAATCTTTCACCTGTGATTGGTACGATTATTGATTTTGAAGAAGGGTTTAAAGCGTCTGATAGATTTGCAAAGTTTGAGAATTCAGCCCCATCTTTGATCATTGAAGGTAAGGTTTCTCTCTCTTTTGAAAAATAACAACATCAATATCTTTTCTTGACCAATGTTGTTTCGAGATTAATGATTGTTTTCCATTCTTGTTTTTCGGTAGAACCGATTGATGATCGAGAAGATCAAATTGATCTTTTCACAGGTTCAGTTGTGGTGGTTAAAATCAAATCCAGGATAAACCAGAAACTAAAAATGAAGAACTCTTCAGTTTTGATCAGACCTACTACGTAATCATTGTTAAACAATTTTTTTTTGCAAACAAACACAAAACTTGATACATATTTATAGATGTCAACTTTTTTCCTTTCCTTTTTTTTCAATTATTGGTCGGTTTTAATGTTTCAATTTGGGGTTGAATGTTGCTTTAAATTTACACTTGTTTTTCTTTTGTAAAATTGATAGATTTGTTCCCTTGCAAGGCTTTTGTTCCATACCAGAGTCCAATCAAAATTTGGTCCTCTGCATAGGTATTGCGGAGCCTCGCATTTTTGTGGTGAAAAATGACATTGAGTAGGACAAGGAGGGAAGTTGATGATCATTTCTGGCTTCGCTGACAGACGAGGAAAAGAATGCTGAAAAAGTAGGTCACAATACTCGTTAAGCTGAATGAATGCTCATCCTCAGTTTTGCATCAAGAGCTTGCCAATATTTTTGCAAACAAGTAGGGGACAAGTCACAAGGAAGGGTTCGGGGTGTACCAAAACACAATTGTGCTCAATTTGAAAAAAGTTTCGGGGATACGTTGAAGTGTTATTGGAGAGCATTTGATTGAGATAGGTTTGGTATCTCTAGCTGAGCATTTATGAAAAACAAGCATTCATCTCCAGCCCACCTTGAATTTGCAATCCACGGGATTGATTGATGATATGCAGTCGAATCACAGAGATCATGAGTTGCGATCACATGGTACTTAACGGTCAACCCAGGTCAACCCTACATTTGTTTCAGGCAAAAAAACGATTCCAAGATTTGAATTCAGTTGGCCGTTGATTCAGATGAAATCCAAACAATAAATCCAAAAAATCCTCGGCATGACTTAAGCTGACAATATACCCACAAGAAGTGGACGTTCGCTAGGATGGACCTGCGTTGACCATCATCACTAGTCACAATCTAACGATACTCAGCAGCGAAGGGCAATCTCCTGATCAATGTGATTCCTTCGACCTGGGGGTTCTTTGGTGAATGAAAGCGGAAGCGATACTGGTTGGATGAAATCCTCTATAAAATAAAAGATGAAGCTCGATGCTAGAGGCATTCGCCTTGTTCCAAACGATGCAGGATACGACGTGACCTCATATTCTGATCATGATTAATCCGATCGCAAAGCAGCTCTCTGGACGGAAGATTCTTTACCATGATCTCAGCAAGACTCCCTGAGCTGGCTCGCAGCAAAGGAGATCGGGCCACATGGCTCGGTACTTCATATTGCTTCACGAAATCTGGACCAATCAATGATTCATTTTAGGGCTAGTTCCAAGTCATAGTGGAAGTCAAAAATGTGAATTAAAAGCTGACCACCCATTAGCATTTCTAGTTCGTCTAGCTAGGCTGTAACAAGCGCAATCCATGGATTTGCACATGCTGGTATGTAACTCCCCGGCATTTGTTTAGCACAGGAATGACATTGCACGGCAGCAAACAACCCTAACAGCACCGACTACATGTCGCACGCAAAGATACAAAAATGTGAAACAAAAACTGAAATTTCCATGGAAACGACAAAACTGGGTACTGAACAGGTACCTAAACCAATGGGACTGGTGGTGAACATTCAGAGGGTCTTGATGATTGACCTTCTTGCAGCTTTCAAGGAAGAATAACCTACCTACGTCCTACAGTTGCATCTCGTTCAAGTAGCGCTTTACCTATTGGAGGAGCGCTCTTTCAAATCAAGTGAAGATCGAGATATGTACTGCGCAACAGTAAGAAAGAGAACTGATTGATTGTTATGTACAACTGTATTGCACTCTTCAATTCAGTTTTGTTTGTGGCAAAATGGAAATCTTCTCAGCGTGTTGTGCAGTCTTCAAATTCTACTATTCCTCTTTGCCGTCTCTGAGGTCACCTATCTCCTTGAGTGCATCAATGTTGAAATCCTTTAAGAGTACAGATTGGCGGCCGTCTTTGGATTTACGAGTTTGTATCCTAATCTCCAACAATATGCTTTTGATCTGAGTTTGTGTGTTTTTAATGATTATGACACCCTGGGTAATCAAGCTCAGCACATATCTACCTAGAGATCACATCACGAGTGTCAGCTTCGTCATTTAGCCCATTGCTTGATGACTCTATGTATCAGCAACGCGCCTTCCAATCAAGTGAAATCGTTGGCGCAAATGTTTAGCTGAGCCAAGCAATATAGAGATCTGAAAGCTTTGATTGAAACAGTTGAGGAAATCCAGTCGGGATATCATGATCATGTCATACATTGTACGGGCAGAAACTCTTTCCACAAAAAGGCACTGTCAGCATCCTCACCGGCGCGGTGAATAGATCTGCGCTGACCCATCGGTTTATGTATCTTACAAGTCGACGTGTAAATTTAAAAACCCGTCCATACGTGTATTCAACTTGAACAAGCATAATCGCCAATGTTTACGCTTTGCCTTTGTGTGCGTTTTGAAAGTTCTCATCTCACATTTGTGGTCAGGTTTGTGTCAAAGCAAGTCGGCATTAGCATCAGCTGGTGTATAGAACCCTGCGGGGCCTTGCCGCATCATGACCGCACTATAAAAATAAATACTAAGCATCTTGATGATATTTGGTTCGGTGCCCTAGTAATGATCTTGCTTGAATAGTGATAGTGATTATCTCTATCCCAGGTCACCAGGTCACAATCGCGAGCAAGATTACGAATTGTGTAGAATTATTTGAAGTGCCATTGATTTGGTTTGGAGGAATGGTAGAATGAATATTAATCAGTATCGTATGCGTCGGCTGAGGTAATCATGGCCTTTGTGACCTATGTCCACTTTCAGAATATACATCTTAGACACAATTGCTGGTATTCACATTTGATATCTCCAGCTACGCATCAAAACAGATCCTAGGAATGATTTTCCTTATCTCACGTCACTCGACGATGTTTTCTGAGGAAGTTGCTCTGCTGGGAAGCCTAGTACACCACCGAAGGAAACGGTCCTTCAAATCTGATTGATACCCACATTTTACCTCCTCAGGTTGCTTCTTAAAATACCATCCGGAGGATATTGACCTCACTACTTGACTTCAATCTCTCCGAAAACGTTCTGAGGTCACTTGGCGAGTTAGAGTCTGTACCATCCGACCACAGCGCGATTTCGAAATTCCTCCTAAATGGGTTCAGCTCTTGGGTTGAGTGCTGGTGACCTCAGATCACACACCTGTGCCTCTCAAGAAGACTGGACGACATTCTATGAAGCTGGCCCTCAGATTGCAAATCCGCTTCAAGATGATGTATACAACTTGTACAAATTTCGCCTTTGTTTTCAGTCCCTTAGAATTCATACTCTACCCACCTTATAGGGCTTAATCTAATGGAAGTAAAAATCAGGTGACATCAGCTGGCGTATAAATCTTCATTGCCCATCTTTCTCAGCTTGGGAATGTGCAGTAGGCATTTTTGATGATGTTCGGATTGACCGCGATTCCCTCAGCGGATGCCTCAGCTCTTACCTCACTCTCTGCATCAAATCTTGCCATAGCTTAAGCCCAATCTATGGTATATAAACCCCCTTTGACTGGCCTCAAACTTCTGAACTCAACCCACTCGATCTCTTTCTGTTCACGCCTCATATCTTCGAACTACAATCCTTCCCCCATTTGCTTTCTACACTACCTTTCCAATCTTCTAGAACCCATTAGCTTTTTGAACTGCCTCGAACTACTCAAAGACTTTTTAACCCAGCTTATATCTTTGAGCAAAACTTAGTCTCTTGTTTCCTTGCCTTATTACCTCTTCAATCCCCATCAATCCATTAGTTTCCTAACCGCTTCAGACTACTTCAAAAGTCTCTATTCTATATTCGACCCACAATCCTTCCCCATTGGCTTGATTCACTGCCGTTTTAATCTTCAACAACTCATAGACTTTCTCAAACTACTCGAACCACCCAAAACCTCTCGATCGGAGCCTTATATCTTCGAGCTACATTTCCCCCTCAATTTTCCTGCCGGTATACCTGTCACAGAACCATTAGATTTTATCAAACAACTTTTAGTCAGTCATGGTCAACCAACGCGACCTTCTCCCAAATCCAATTGCTCCCCGCGACTTACTTGAACTGCAAAAAGACTTTCGAGTCGTGAGAAAACTCGATTCAGGCGGATTCTTCACGGTCTTTGAAGCTCATTCTGACTATCTCGGCTCTGTGTGTGCACTCAAGATAATTCCACATATCGACCAAACCGGCACGAACAAGCAACCTGTCATTCAAAACGAACTCGAGATACTCAACTCGCTCAAGAGGATCCCTTTCATAATCCAAGTGCTAGGTGTTCAAGTCTATTTTCACACTACTTGTATCATGTTTGAATTCTGCAACCAAGGTGATCTTGGTGAGATGGTACGACAATCTAGGATCCCCGAGAATCTCATAAAGCGTTACATACTCGATATCGGTACTGCGCTCCACCACATGCACCGTCGAAACATCATCCATCGTGACTTAAAACTCGATAACATACTTGTGGATCATATGGGGAATGTCAAGATAACTGCCTTTGGGTTGGCGACAGTCTGTCCTTTTCTTGGTTTGACCTCTGGTATCGTCGGTTCTCCTTGGGCTAGAGCGCCAGAGATGCTCACCCGAGCTTCATACAATAATATGGTGGATTGGTGGTCTCTAGGGATCATGTTATTCACAATGGTCACTGGAACGAAGCCTTTTGAGCCAAGTAAGTATTTGCTCATTCGAGATAATCTTTTATCAAAGTTCACAAATTGGGTTTTTTATTGACTCGACTTTTACCCTATTGTTTGGAATCAATTCTCAGGTGGTAGTAAAAACGTAGCATGGCATATTGTTAATTCACCTTTGATGATTCCTTCGTATGTTTCGCCCGCCTGCTCTGAAGTGATTGAAAGACTGTTGGCCAAGGATCCGGCGTTGAGAATAGGTTCTGTGCGAGGCTTGAAATCATGCAGTTTTTTTGAAGGTGTACATTTACGTTTTCGTTGATTGGCTTTCCATAGAGACGTGTTTTCACCAACCGCTTCGCATACCAAAATTTCATTCTCCTAATAACTTTCCTATCTGGTTATCAAATTAGACTTTTGGGCTTCCCTTGGAGATCTCTGTTGCTTTGCGTTTAATGTCAAACTTTTTATAATTAAATTCCATTTCATTCTCGTTTTTTTGGTGATTTTGATTTCTCATTTAAACATGGTAGAGAATACAAATTTGTTGCTTCATTTTAATCTTTCTTGCTGTCCTTCTTGAAGAAAACTAAACAGGTGACAGGTAAGATGTGCACGATGTCAGTGTTTCAATCTGAGCTGCTGGTCCGTGATCAACAGTGCTAGAAATAGAGTGCCTCCGTTCAGTTCCTTTTGAAATCTGGTCTTTGTTTACAAGATAAGAGTTTTGAAGCAAAAAACTGAGTTTAAACTGTCCTCAAATGTCGATCAGTTGGACAGTGTCCAACAAAAAATGTTGCTACAGATCACTGTCATCAAGCCATTCTTGATACATTCAAAAAATCCTAGAAATAGTGGGGTTCAGATGCAGAAGCGCGCGTGCATAATCCTAAATGTTATCAAATTCCAAACTCCGAGATACAAAGTTGAAAGAATTGTGGCCCTTGATAATATCTTGAAATATGATATACTTTTCTCTTGCAAGTGGTGCTAAAGATGAAGTCGTGCCACCTGTTGCACCACTCAGTCTCATGCCGGGCAAATTCAGGTCATGCAGTGCATACAATGTGCGCAGTCCTGGATGTATGTCAGGGCCTGAGGAACCTGTCAGGCATGCAGGACTCCTCATCCTGTACGCACTGTGTATCAATCATCTTGTTCAAACTACTTCTTGGGTTTTTGCAGTAAATTGGAGCATCCAACCTCCTGTGAGACTTGGAACAATATTCATTTCTTCTCAAAGGAGGCACTGCAAGGCGTTTGTTGGTACTATACACATGTACCATACTAGCATCATTATATGGGGTAGGAGATTTTTCCACCGAGCTGATTACACCAGATTATCTGGTGTAAATTCCTTTTGGTGGAAAATGTTGCGATGAACTGAAGCGCACAAGAAGAAAGACAGAAAGGGTGAGGTAAATGTCATAACATGTTAACTAATACTAATAGCAAGATGAAAGGAAAATATACCTGGAGCGCGCAAGAAAAAAGACAGAAAGGGTGAGGAGAGAACCCTTTCCTTGTGCAGCTCCAGGTCGTTTATATACATCAGTTGTTATGTGATAGTTAGAGTGTTCTAACAACAAGTTCACACAAACAGTTGAGTAGAAATGTATACACAATAGACAGGTTAGACAAGAAGCAGTGAGATGGTAAAGCACACTAGGGAAATATGACATCAGGGATACAAGCAAGTTCTTGTGGTGTGAGAAATTAAAGTATGTATTCCAACAGAAAATTCGATCTCAGGGGGGGGTAATTTGATTTTTCCACCAATTTTTTTTTTGAGTGGTGGAAAAAATCCGGTGCAGAAAATTGGGTGTTAAAATCTTGCAACCAGTTGCAATTTATATTTTTCCACCCAATTTTTGACACCAGATAAAGTGGTGGAAAAAACAGTGGAAAAATCTTGGTCCCAGATGGGATTTTTACTTTTCCACTGGATACTTGGCAACTAGGAGTGAACGCTTCTATATACAAGAATAGGTCACAGGAGGTATCAATGACATTGCAATCACATTAGATGTAAGCCAGGACGTGTCGCGTCTCACAGCACTACAATGCTGTGATTCTTACTAACCTTCTTTACCCACAGTGTCATTTTACTAGTCACTGGCAGGCCAGTGAGTTCCATTCACCTCAATCCAATCTCAATTCAATGTCAGTTCAATATCAGTTTGACCTCCAATTATATTTGAGTGGGGGATATGGATGGGCTGCATAATCACTGAAACCTTCCAGACATTCTGACACCTTCATGTGTGGACATGCAACCAAACTTTATTCCAGTTCATTCTGGAAGGTTGTTTGTCTGCTACTCTAGGCCACACATTGAGATTGGATTGATATTGAACTGACATGGATTTGAGATTGGGTTGAGATTGGATTGAGGTGGACATACTCACTGGCCTGCCAGTGAGTAGTAAAATGACACTGTGACCTCTTGTCTATTTTTTCGGAGTTGCTTTCTTCTTGACCATCCTTATATATAGTGGTGGCCTGAACTCTGTTTTCATCCCACACTTCTTATAATTATTTTCAAGTATTATAATCTTCTTCCTAAATCTGTATTATCACAATCTGTTTCCATTATATTATCTATATATCTTATATAACAATTTTTCGGGTCCCGCCACTCCTCTCCCTTTTATGTACATTTTTAGGCCACCCTATAGTGGACCTTTTTTGATGCTTGAGTCAATTGCTATGTACACGTCCCCACGCCTAGGATTTGTAATCATTGGGTTTGGGACAAGCCCTGGCCCCGCCGCTGCAACACTTAAATGATTATGTAAATCACTTGGAGGGGACTGTACATGCACACTATTCTTATAGTATACTTGTACACCTGCAATTAGGGCACCAAGCCCAATTCTAGCTGAAAGTTACATTGGTAGTTAGCTAGATCACCAACCTCCCAAAACCGCAAGCTTAACTAAGTCCCTCCCTGACCTGTACTGGCCAGACCAGAGGAGGGACTTACAAGTAATGTCAGAATTCTGGCTTGAGATCCAACGGTCCTTTCCGCAAAATCCTATGAATCCATCTAATCACAAAATTCCAGTATCAAGTGCCTTTGACATGATAATCAAAAATATGTGCAAGGGGCTTGCCAACAGATCCCCCTTGCCACTTTTTTATTTTCTCTCACGGCCTATAATATATCTTGAAAAAAGGAATGGGGCATATTTGGGGCCAAAGTGACAAACATGAATTTCAAATGCTGTGCGTTTGAGAGAATAGAAAATCATTAAGATTGAACAACACTTTTGCTAATTTGTTGTCAGTCAGAGATATTGGGATTTTTTGTGAATTCATTGGTGTTCTTGCTGTTCATTCATTGGGCAGAAAAGATTTGATGATTTTCTTTGTCAGTCCTGTTTGTGAAAATTTGAACAATCCATCTGCTTCACATGTTACGTCAACTCCAACAATTTGATCCAGTGATGTCTCCCACTTGATGAGTAATTTTTCTTTCAAAGCTTTGTAACTTTCTGAAAGCAATTTTTCAGAGCTTCCGGTTACTGCCCCATTTTTGCTGTGGAGCCAGATGATGACGGTGTCCACGCCTCTACGGTAAGATTATAGTGATTGGTCATACTGACTTACAGTAAAACCTAAAGCCATCAATATCTTGTGGATATGTTTCCACCAGCAGCGCGCACCTTGCTTGGTGCTGTATAGCGCTCTTAAGGCCTTCAATACTTGATTTTTCTTTCTCTTCTTTGACTCTATATCACTATGAAGATACACAGATGTGATATCAAAAGAGTGCACTGGCCAGTTCTGATGGGCTGATATTGTGAGCATAATTCTCAGTCCAGCAAACGTTGCAGTCAGGGCAAAAGTCTCATTATAGTTGATCCCTTCTTTTTGACTATACCCTTTTGCACCAAGTCTTGCTTTGAATTTCGTTGGATTGCCCTCAATATCTAATTTCTTATAGGTGAACACCCACTTCAGTCCAATTGATACCAGTCCATCAGGTTTATCAACAACCCCCCACACCTTCATCTTCTTCATCATGTTCATTTCAGTATTGCACTCTTCTTTCCACTTCACACCATCATTTGATCTCATAGCTTCAGCAAAAGAACACGGTGGTTGTAAGATCTTTAAGTAATCATTCCCATTAAGTACATGAGAGGCTGTTATGTCTTGCTTATCAATCTTCATCTCTTCAGTAAAGTCGCCAAGTTTGAGTGCATTGATGATATGAGCATGTGACACTGAAAAATAATAAATTGTTCCCTTGCTCAAAAGCTGGTTTGGAGTGATCTTTAAGCCAATTTTGGGAGGAGAGCTCCAACAATAATTGTAAACAAGCCTTCTCATGATATGTTGGTCCCTAAGCTTATTACAGAGTTTGGCCTAAAATACCATTGTGACAGTAATCAACAAACTGTTCAATGCCAAAAGTGGGTTTGGGCAACACTACACCTGGGACATATTCTACCGAGCTACATAGCTTAAATACTCACTTTCCTGGATCATCCCAAAGTGCAGGTAACATATGACTTCAATTACACTGAATTCCTTAATTGGGTGTGTTTGCACAAAGGTGTGAAATGAATTAAGTTTTAATACCAAATCCCTCACAGGTGGTGAAACCCAAAGCCTGTGTACTTACACCTAACGTGGCCTTCCTGTTCTGAGAGGTTGTGAGATTTAGTAGGGAAAAACTGGCACAAAAGAAAAACTTTGGTTGAAGAAGAGTTTATTGAATGCCGCTTGGGGACATCAAAGTCATGCTTTTCCAAGTAGCACACTTGGATCAGATCCTTCACAACTTGCACCATTCTCAAGATCTGATTGACACCCAAAACTGTGTAAAATACCTTGTAGCACATCGATGTGCACACACAACAAGATATGAAAAAAAAGAATAATGTTTTGTTGAACTAAGCGTGCGCAAAGCAGCTCAGACCTGCATATTTGTCTCACAAAGGGCTTGCTTCCTGAGCACCTGGACAAAGGGATAGTATTTGGATCCAAAGATCTGTTCAAAGGGAAAGTCTTTGGATCCAAATACCTGTCTAAAACTTCTATCATTCCTCTATGACTTTCTTTTTGTGTGTGCACATTGATGTGCTACCAAGAAATTTACACGGTGCAATCTAAAGAGGAAGACAACATTACACAAAGACACAATTGTGTGTAAACGTTGGAAAGACACAATTTGGATGGCAATGAAGACTTGAGAATGGCTCAATATATGGAGGATCTGAATGATGGGTCCTGCCTAGAAGAAGCAGGACTTTGATTGTTCAACAGGAAATTCGAAAAGCTATCCTGTGGCAGCAGTTTTTCCTTTGGTCCATTCTCTACCTACTAGATCTCACAACCTCTCACACTAGGAAGGCCACATTTGGTGTGGGTCCCTACACAGGCTTTGGGTTTTACCACTTGCAATTTAGTTGAGTTTGACTTGCAAGGGACTTTGTTAAGTTCATGTATTTGGTTTTGCAACTTCATTGGTTGTGCTTGCACAAAGGTGTGATAGATTTTTTTGTTTATTACAAAAACAAAAACAAATCAAAATGACCTTGTTCAAATCAAAACTTAAAGACAACAAAATCCTTTGCTTCAAGATGGTCAAATTTTCCTAGGTATACTAGTCTTCTTGGACCCAACATTTTTAGATAGTGTTTTCATGCAAACCCATTATGCACCCAAAAAAAACCATCCATACATGATCTGCAGTTTGTATTTCCAACTGAAATCACCACAAACATGTGACACATTACATTTGAAATTGAAGACCACTCTGGCCCAGGGTCTGGCTCCAAATGATTTTTTTGTGTTATATGTTGACACCAGCGGTAGTGAGACCCTTGTTAATCTTTGAGAAGTTTTTGGTACGTTTTGTGAGTTTCCAAGGTAGTCAGCCTCATTGAAATGTTGGTGGTAACAATGCGCAGTTACATACTGCTTCACACACACGAACAACGTCCTTGAAATATTTGCTGAAGGGCATACGAGTCTTCCGTTGTTTCTGCTTTATTTCAATCATATCGAGATCGCACTGGTGACTATTCTTTACCTCCACTTTCAATCACTTTCCTTTCTTTTCCACGTAAAATAACTCTACAACTAACGCAACGGCTAGAAGTACTCGACGCCAATATCCATACCTTCATGTATACCTTCATCACTACTTTAGTAGTCTTCCTCACAGCTTGGAACTCTGTCAATGGATTTATGCATCAGTGTCTTCGAAGTTTCAATTCTGTACCATCAGACGCACGACACATAGGTAAGTAATCATTCCTTTGACGTTGAGCTTTGTGTTGTCAGTTTCCTTCCAATTCCGCCTTCTGGGTTTCAAAGTCCTCATAACCTCTTTCCCAACTTTGAAAGATTGTCAGGTCGGCATCGGAAGACATTTCTCATGTGAAATAGATAATTGTTGGGTATCAGAGTCACCAGCCCGAGGAGATACCAAATATAGTGAAGTTTTTGATATCCTACTTCTCGTCAAGCTCACCAATCACTGATCTCACGACTTCCACGCGTTTCTATTATTTGTACTTCAATATATATAGATATACTTGATCACATCACTTTCAAGAATTGTCACAAATACAAGGCTGAATTTGGGAATTCTAAGCAAGAGAAATCTGAAGTTAGTGTTCAGGCTGTGGCTTATTGGGGATTCGATTGGAAAGATCATCTTAGTATGTCACTTGTATCTTTGTTTTCTCATAATCACGGTGTTTGATTCACCAATCCACTCAAACATGCAAGATCCTAATTTGTTCGAATCCCGTAGATGTGATTGGGCATGAGGTTGGGAAAGAGCCTCCAAAAAACCAACCACTGCCAGGATATAGGTGTTATGATTTGGAATCGCCACTTGCGCGTGCGTATCAGTTTAGCTCGAGATTAAAATTCGAATCAATCATGATCCTTTTTATCCTGATCAATAAACAACTGATCCTGTTGGTTACTCTTTGATTGTAAAACCCTCATTACCTTACTTCTAGAGTGCCGATCTGACAATTGCAAGCTAGTAGAAAAGCCTAAAGATCAGTGATCTCATCAACGCCTTCACGGTCAAGCAATTTCTCTCTTGATGCAAAGGTTCTAATGGTGCTCTACCCACTCATGACATGGGTCTTGGAGGCGCAAAACATTGCATAGACATTTTCATGTTCATGTTATAGTTAATTGATCGCCTAAGGTTCCACTACAAAAATAAACCTTTTACCATGTACAAACTACCATAATTCAGGTCTGCTCTGACCAATTCTTCCAATTGCAAAACCAATTTCCTTTATAAACTAGATCTTAAAACCCAACTCTTCGTAGAATCAAATTGGCAAGGTATGATGAGATTGCATTTCTGGGCCGAGTTCACTTAACTTTAAAAAATCAGATAGTTTGATCATCCACATCCTAACTTAATTCTCGCAAGACTCTTTCCTCCCACCCGAGCTCCGGACAGACACCCAGGATTACAAGGATCAAGTGTCTGACAGTGAATGAGAAACTTATTTAAGTTAGATCCACATGAGTGTTTCCTGCAAGACCATTCTATCCTATGTGCATTCTCCAACACTTCATTGTGATGGTATAATTCAAGAGATGGATACGGGTGAGGTACGCCCATCCGGTCGTGAACACACTCCCATCACTGTAAAAGATCATAACATTCTGAAAGACTTTTGAAAGTCTGATGAACATGAGCAAAACAGAAGGTTTAGTAGCTCTGCAACACGGATTCAGGTGTTGAGCGTAAGTGTAAGTGATATGAACTCTTCAAAAGAGATTGTCATGATGAAGTAAGATGTTGTGAGGCACATGAGACCTTCAAAAGAGAGTGTGGATATACACAGGTTCTTTGTGTGAAGTTTGCCTGAGAACATCAAATCCAGCTCAAGGTTAACATCAAGGATCCATTACATCAAACCTATCAAATCTTTTTCAAATTTAATCTTCAAACCTCAACAAGAGATGAATGATCATATTGTATTGATAACACCCAAACTTTTCAAAACGATTTATAACAGTCACACGATCCAAAGCCTCAGCAAGCCCAACTCTCAAATCACAAAAGTTAATCAATCCAATCCAAAAACCACAATCTAATCTTCATTCTTTTCTTGTATATAATTAGTTCATTTTTTTCCTACAAGTGTCTCTCAAAAAGTCAAAAGAAAAGTAAAAAGAAAAACTGAAGAAAAAAGATCATCAAAATAAAACAAACAGATTTAATCAAAAAAAAAGAATGACAAAAAAATCATCATCAGATTTTTAAAAAAAAACACTTTTCATTCACTACAATTCATCTTCTCTTTCTCTCTCTATTCTTTATTCAATAATTCCGGTCCACCATTCGCCATCATTGCCGAAGCAAATCCTTTGCCATTTGAAAACCTAAAAGCTCATCAAAAAAGAAGAAAAGTATCAAAAGAAACCCCATTGAAATCCAAATCAGTTTCGTTTCTTGACCCTACTCTTTACCTTTACTCAATCCCAAATCTTTGATAAAGCGGGAGGAAATCTCATCAGAAATGAAATCCCACTCACTTTCGTATAGGTAACTCTGGTAATCTAATCAATTCGGGTGCAGCACCTGAATTGACATTTTCAGATATCGAAGCATCACCCCCATTACCAGCTAACGCACCTACGTTTCCAGAACCAACAGGAGCAGGAGATGACGTGCCTCTTCCAGCCGTTCTATCAAGACTCGGTGTAGGTGTCTCACGTTTAGTACGAGAAATCTAAAGAATCCATTCCTAACTTCATCAGTGGTTTTTTTCTCAAAGACTCTTTAAAAAAATCAATCAAGACTGACCATTGGACCAGCTTGATTAACCAATGGCATCGGATTCGTTCTACGAAAACTAGCTGGAAGAGTAGGACCTCCCAAATTAGGTTGAGGTTCAGCTGAGAGTGGGACTGTATATCTCGTTCTACCAGATCCAGCTGATGGCCCACCAGCTGGTGATGCTTTAGCATGAGATGAAGCTGCTGAACCTAAGATGCCTCATTGAAAACCAAAATCTATCTTGAGTGACAAGAAAGACGAGAGAAAGGATCGTAAAAAGTGAATGGCAACTTACCAGGTCTAGATGGATGATGAGGTTGGAAGTAAGCCGTGCCCGACTGAGTGACTGCCAGAGGAGTACCAAGACCAGCAGGTTTAGTTTGTCTTGAGCTCACGTAATCAGAGTGTTCATCTACACATTTCGAATTGTAAGTAAATTAACCATCTACCCAGATTCACATAACACTCATCTTCATTGACACAAAACAAACTTGCTTACCTCCAACATAAGTCCAAATCCAGAATGGAATCCCCGAGACTCCAATCACTTCTCTACGTTCCTTTTTCCATTGTCTCACCCTAGGCGTTCGTTTCTCTAAGGGATGGATAGGTAAGAACTGAGGAGCTTGCGTACGCGGCACAGTTCCAACCACAGCTGGTTTATAAGCCGGTACAGGTGGTGGTGGTGGTGGTCCGAGACTATAATCATGTTGCATTCTTGGTTTTGGAATCGGGAATGTCACTTGTGTAGGCTCAGCATCAGTCGTGGTGAATGGGTCAGTGGCACTAGTGACGGATTGTGCCAATTTCGATCTATCGAAGAAAAGATCATTCTCGAATTCAGGATCAAAGAACCATCTGATTACAAAGCAGAGCAAATCCTTACGTTGGTTTCTTGGTTTTCGCACCGGTCTTGATTGCCTTTAACACCACAATCGTTCGAGAGGCTGGAGCAGGTCGGCTACTTTCTGGCACTACCGATGTTCCAGCTACTGGTGCAGCTTCCATAGGTATCACTCCAGATGCAGGAGCTTTCCTGATCACTTTCTTTCCCGTCTCGTTCTTTCCAATTCCAGTTGAAGACTTTTTCTTTTTCTTTTTAATCGGATTCACACTGCTACTGCTCTCGATAGGTACCGGATCAGGTTGAGTAGCAGCAGCTGTCAGAAGCTCTGCATCGGTCAAAGGCTGTAGCTTCACAGGACGAGATCGAGACATGAGACCATCGAGAATTTCATTCGTCTTGGGTCTTGGTGCTTTAACTTTGATAGAGGTAGGTGGATTCGGAAGATCTGATGTGTAAGAGCTCAAGTCACTATCATGACCTGTACCGGTCTGTAGAGTTTCGGATTGTTCAGATGGATGCGGAAGAGGTGGAGCAGAGACGGGCGGAGCTTTAGTATTCAAGGTCGACTTGCGCTTCTTCACCACCCGGTTCACTGGATCTTTAGTTCTAGATCGCTTGGAAGGATTCGAAGTAGTGGTAACAGGTGCAGGTGGGGTGGGTGGTGGCGAAGGAGCTGATGAAAGACTATCGTCTGAAGAAGCGAGTTGATCTTCTTGCTCTTCTTCTTCACGATGAGCATGATGAACTTGTGGAACAGGTCGAGGAACAGGAGCAGAAGCTGAACCAGGAGGAGGACCGGCTAGTTTGATTTTGAGTTTAAAGCTACCTGAAGGAGGTGGGATGAGGGGTGGTGGTGGTTGTTGTGAGTGATTTGAATTGGATGGATTACTTCGTCGAGGTTGAGCACTCATGTTGAAGGATGAGATGAGTTGAGTTGAGATGATTGAAGTGATGAGGAAGTCGATCTGATTACAAAAAGTCGAATGTGGTCGATGCTGAGTGACTCTGATATCGGAAGTAGTAAGTGAGCTGAAGTTTCCCAGTCATGAATCCCCTGATCAAGACATGAGACTGGTAACTGGTTACGCCGCTACTACCATTTCCCAAATGCCCCTGTAGACTTCGTTTGGTCGATCATCAAATTCAAAGACGAACCCAAGTTCACTTGATCACTTCATTCTCATCCTATACCCTCTCTCCTGATGCTGTTGGTCAATATCAGTCTAGATTCATATCAACTCATGATTCATAAAATTGGATTCCTCATTTAACACAAACCCTCAGTTTCGAGTTTCTAAAAAATCAAATCTTTTGAAATCAAGATGATTTTACCGACAAATGACAAACTCGTCATTAATTGGCTCCAGGCTTGCTCGCAAAATTCCTCAAGCTTTATAGAAGTTGATGGTGACTTTTACAAATCAGCGAAAAAGATCAACTCGTTCAAACTATTGTCCCGATTTTCAAAAAAATCAAACCAAAGGAACCATAAAATCTTGAATGAATAAATTTCATCAAGCTTCAAACTATCCAAAAGAATTTCGAATATTTCAAAAATCAACAGATCCATCAGAGTCATGATGACTTTATCACTAATTTGAAAGATGCTTGAATAAACCATCACCAAATATGTATACCTAAAGCCATTGAAAAGTTATACAAGATAAGAAAGAACAACTCATCCACACGATCCATGACGATATACAAAAATTCAACAAGTTATACTCTTTCACCAACCAAATCGATCAATAAGATAACTTTCAATATGAAGATTTATTATAACCTCTACCTCTACCTCTCCATCCAGCTCGGTCTCCTCTCGATGACGAAGACTCAAGTTTAGGTAAACCAAGTCTCGGTGAAGGGTTTTGAATCATAGGAAGAGATTCAAGTAAATCCAAAATCGAATCGATGCAACTTTTTTCAATCGGATAACTAATGAAACATTTCCCAATTCCATTCAACGGGTTCATCGATTCTACTTGTTTATCAAATGGATCTAATTGTAAATGACGTTCGTATCCCTATTGTAAATCAATCAATCAAAAACACCTCATCAGTTTATCAAAAAAAGGGTGCTGGACTTTATACGTCATCTGGTTTTTTTATGGATGGTTTTGTATACTGTGGTTACTGACTTCAGATGGATGAGGTGGAACCCAATTCTTGATCCCAAGTCTAAGAATCCCCTGAGCTTCATTCACATTCTTTAATGTCTCATGATCTGTTCTAACATTTAATCGATTCGAACATTCCTTTACTCCAAAATCCAATCAAAAAACCAAAACCAAAAAACCTTCATCAAACCTCAATGAGATATTTCTTAAGATTTATAGATAAACTTACCAAGACTGGTGTGTTGAATTCAATTAAATCAATCGTAACAAACCTATGACTCTCACGTCGATACTCTAGACCAATTTGGATCCATTTAGACCTTTGTTGTAAATCAAAGTTTTGACGATCTATAATCACTGAAAGTCCCTTTAAAAAAAGAATTTTCATCAGAAGAAAAAGTAAAAAGAAAATCATTCACATTTTCAATCAGAAAATCACTACTTTAGATATCTTATATCATAAAGTTCAACTTGAACAAATTTTTATTTTTAGGAGGAAAAATTCAAAGATGTTCAAATCATTACCTCTCGAAGACTTCTTCTTGTAATCCTTTCACATTCTTGACGTGTTCCTAAAACGTCTTGAGAAATTCGAACATAAGACTTTTATTTTTGCGAACCATTTAAATCATTTATTTGATCAGTAAAACCAAAATCAAAAAAAAAATCACGAACAGAACGAGTTAATTACAAACTCAAAACAAACCGAATCAAATGATACTACTGCATTAGCAAATGTACTTTTTCCACTTCCCCTATTTCGATTCATAAAATGAGATATATAATTACATAGATCGAAAGGGATACTTATCAAAAGGTTTTCACTCACACTAATCCACATAAGATTAACATTCTTTGCTTTTTATCATCTTGCCCTTTGGTTACATTGAGCTCTACTGGAGGTAAGCGACTTTCAATCGACCGAGTTGGAAGCATTTTATAAAACTTCTTCAACACGTTTCTCAAGCTTTCTCATCGAGTTTTATCATCGGATGCGGATCGCAGGCTCTGTGCAAGGGTCGGTTCTCGTGGCGCTTTACCGGGACCGCTCGGGGACTGCTCCGCGCGGGCTTCAGCCAATCTTCGCGGGTCAAAGGACCGTCAAACATTCCTTTGGAATCAGAAAAACTTGATCCTTCACATCAAATTTATTTCAGATTGGCTTGAAACAGCATTGCAATGTCGGCTGAACGCAGTGAATTCCATCTTCAATGGACTATCTTGCATCTTTTCTTTGGATACCCAAACACTTGAACATATCAGAGAACATAATTGAAGACAATATGTATTGTAATTTATGAGAGCTACGCGACAGAGAGAGAAGTTGAGAAATTCGGAATAAAAATATCAAGGAATACATTTGAGGAATACATCATATCAATAATCAAACAACCTATTAAGATTCACTTGATTTTTTTTATCGTTAGTGGAATTGAGACACAGCGGAAAGTGACGACAAACAGATGATTGATCTTTTTTTCCAAAGAACATGACGGGATTCTTCGTCAATCCTTTAGAGGTCTATCATGATTTGGTACCATCATATCTAATATGCATCGTAGGGATACCTGAATTCGAACCCGCAATCTTGAGTTTTTCCAACTTCCCTTGACCACCGGGCGCCCGTCTGACTTGAGGAAGTGATAAAACCTGGCTGATTACGATAGGCACAATGTTTTCAAAGACCGAGAGACAATATCCCTCAACTGTAATCAAATGAGAAAGACAGATAGGAAACGGTCTCGAATCAGAATTTGATCGTTTGATTAGATTGGCACCATACATAGACGAGCTTACCATCTAACAAGCGCAAGTAGGAAGAGGTATCTCGATCAAGTCGAAAATCGCTGTCAATGATTCCAATAGGTAGCTAAAAGGAGTATCACGTTATTCAGTCTCTTGTTTCAAAGAAAGATAAGTCGAGTGATCCTCACAGAGCGAGAATTCCTATTTTGATATTCGGATTTGAATACCATACCACGCAAAGATTCATTCCAGTGACCAAGACGTGTGGCTTCCAATGCATGCCTAGAAAATGCCTCATGTAGTCCAGGTTCGTTGTTTCCCTTGATGATCGTTTCCAAAGTTTCTCGAATTCTGGGAACTTCATCCGGCTTGGTAACTTCGGGCAAAAGATAGTCCAGCGCATTTGCCGTACCATTTACGATGGTAAAGGCCAAGGTGGAAATTGCTCTCAAACAGTCAGCTGCTAGTTCATCGGGCGACAATGGGTCAACCTGAGCATTGTTCTCAGCCGTCAAGGTCTTATAAAATGCCAAGGTATCGCCATGTCCGCCTTTAAATCCAGGATCTTGACCAGACACGAATTTGACAGTCTCTTCAAGCGCTCCCAAAGCCCCCATCATTGCCATAGATGCGCCCTTCTTGAACGTATCTCCAACTGACTGTATCCCGAAATTCGAAAGCAGAGGGGGTAAGTCTTGGAAAAGTATAAGGCTTGTAGAGATCAGTTCGGGGTTTTCTCTTACGTGAGAAGGGGCGCATCCTTGAATGTGAGATTTGATCTGCCAGGTCAACCCAGAGGCAGCTATTCGCGCAGCTGCACGAGCTTTGAAAGATCGCTGAGGTGACTCGGTTAGATAGCAATAACTAGGGGTACAGAATTTACTTCAGGATGTAGGCTGGAGGGTTTTATGCTTTGGTTCGAACTTACACATCACTCAAGGTAGATAGAAGAAGCTGTTGCGAGTGAATGCCAGTCTCGACAAGGCCGAACACATGAGCGAGCCTTAAGAGGATACATCAGCGCAAATTGTTGAAGTGTATCTGAGTGAGATCACTCACCATCCCGAAACCAAAGGGTTTGTGACATCCCGAAGAACATCAACTGTCTCATCAGATGAAACTGGGCTTCGCCTCGTGGAGCATTCTTGAATGCGGCTGTGAATGAAATCATGGTATTGTTTTACATCTTGATGATACATCACTTTCTCCACTGCCTTATAGACGAGCTTGATGTTGGAATTCATGTGGTCCTGAGAAAGATAAATTACGGGTGGTCTAAGCATCACACGCGAAAAACACAATCGAGTACTCAATACCAACTTACCAAACCGACGATCATGCCCATCCTCTGAGCTTCTACCCTGGGAGTATCTTTAGATGATAGGATAGTATCAGCAATCAACCTCGAGATGACTTGGATGCCATGCATACCTGAAAGCTCATAAACCAGCGTTCTTTCACCGCTCTGGATCTGTTTATAACCAATGATAGGTTGTACGGGAGGATCGATCGCATAGTTGAGTGCCTTTTGGTGGCTAATCTTCTGCATGACGGAATATGAGTGCTGAGGTAGTATGAAGGGAACTGATAACAAGCGATCATATCAGAGGAAGCGACATCTTGTAAAATATTTGAAGTTTTACTTACATAGTAGTGCAACATCATTAAACGCGTATTGGTTGGGTCTGAGAGTCTCAATGGAGGAAATCAGTTGGCCATAATGCAAGACAGGACTGCGGCTCAAAAAGCTCACAGATTCTCGCGTATCAGTTTTTCGAGCATTCCTCCAGGTGCGCCGTTTTGAGGATCAGGCTGGCAGTCAGCGAGTCCCCAATTGGTCATAACATCTGCAGTTGCATTATCCTAAGAAAAAAACATATCTCAGGATCGTGGAGGTCAGATAGGGTGATAGAGTCAAGTTCCTAAATACCGTATAGAAGCGATCTCCTCGAACCAATGCAACTATGAATAGCAAAAGCAGGATACGGTAAAGATGAGTGTTTTTTTAAAAGCAAAGGTTACACAAGAACGATACTAACTTGCGTCACTTAGTATAGCTCGACTGATGGTATAAGGAAGACAAACACCCGATCCCAATCTTGGTTTTTTGGCTTCCTCTCCGTGCAGACCAACATGAAGCGGAATGTTGGCTGGGTGTCCGACAAGATCCTCCATTGCAGAAGCCTGTGGATTCAAATTTATGTCTTGTGATCAGTTGGTCTAGTTTCGTGGGCTTGGATGCAAGAAGGTCTTACTGACAATTTCTGGGTCCGAATTCCACTCTTGGAATGTCTGGAATTCCTTCAAGCCAATAAACGCCCTGAATTCGTTTAGCGTACATAATTTCCAAACATCTCTGCAGAAATCAAAAAGCGCAAGCATGTCAAATCTTAAGAGAGATCCACTTGGTAGACCTATTCCTTTGATGCACACCTCGCCGTCCGCATCCCTTGGCATTCAATCCAGCGCATTACTGCTGGTACATGTCTGGCTCCGAAGGCACCTGCAACTTCATATGTAGAATCCTTCAAGATCCTCGCCAAATCCTCATCGCGGAATTTACTACTTTGCGAGTCCCTCTCATAAACACCTTCGGACTCCACCACGGGTGGACCCTCCACAGGTATTCTGACTTCTCGTTTCGATAACTGATAAAATCAAATATCTATCAGCAAGCTAGATGCGGAAGCAAATCTCAAATCTCAAAATTGTCAGCACTAACCTTCCAAACTTTGGGATTATGAGCATTTTCATCGGCAGCATTCAACTTGGTTTTCAAGATTTTAATCGCATCCATCAAAGTCGACATATTCATCTCGTCCCATTCTAGTTAAAACCCTCTGTTATCAATAGGTCGTGAATATTTCTCAGGACAAAGGCTCTCGCACTCACTCCGACTTGGTAGAGCTTTTTCAAAAGTTGACTCAAGCCATTGCTAAACAAATATAATGAGGCAGAAAGAATGATGAGCTTATACTAAGAACAGTCTTCTATCATATAAATAAGCATCTTGATTCAACTTACGGTCTGAGACCACGAGATCGGGGCGTGCCATCGATCTGGGAACAAAAAACTCGAGGCGCTATTCAGTTCTTTCATTCACAAATTATAGGCTGTGTGTGGAACGGATTAAACCCACAAAGGGTATTGAACTCGACGCTAGTCGAATTTCCAGTAGCCTTCGGAGTGGTACCTAAAATGCTTTTGATCGGAAGTCTAGGGTTGAGACTCCAATCGCTATCAGCTTGCGTGGTGTTCAAAATGGCCTTGGGGAGTGCGAAGCGAGTGATGATCAAGGGGCCGATGAGTTTCTTTACGCGTAAATCTATGGAAATTTACAAGCAAAGGGCCCACCTGTAGATAATCTCCAAGGATGATGCCAGCGTAATAACCGCAATTAACGTGTCGTGCCGTACCAAAGATCTCATCGTCTTGTTGTTTCAATTCTTCTTCGCTCAGTTTGCTCAGGTCTGATTTCCAACTACCGCGTTCATTGAGTTCTAGTAACTTCTTGGCGATGCGGTTGTCTATTTTGGAAAAAGACAGATCAAGAGTGAGTTTCGGGTGAAGAGTTCAAGTCCCGTCTTTAATCCTCACTTACGATTCCTGGAGAAGAGAACAAGCAAAGCACATGAAGCTGGCGGCATCATGAGCAATCGATCCGAGGCAAAGGTATCGTTATACAACAAGCCACGACCAAGCTGTTCTTTGTCGCGTATACTTGCTTGTTCCTTATCGCTGACGCCATATAAAGGATCCAAAGAAGCATAAGATGACGTCAAATTCTGCCACGGGCTGGGCTTCTTGGGTTTGTCGTCGGCTTGTTCTGTGTTCTGATCCGATTCGTGATATTTGTTCGGGACTTTGACTTCTTCGCGATTGTTGGTCCAGACTGATGGCAATGGCAACCATGAACAATCATATGTCAGCTTATATTTCCAAAATTCCTCGTAGACCAAGATCAATCACAAAAGAAATGAACTGACATATGTCGTGAATGACGATATTCGCAAAACCAAAGAATAAACTGGAAATGCGAGCTGGGTGAGGGGTAAAACCTTCGTACCCCGTAGGACGACGTAGAATAGCATCGAACATGTCTTCGGGCTCAGCTATGTGAGTCGGAACAGGATGAACCGGTCGAACAGATCTGGAATACGGTTGATTGGCAGCTCCAAGGAGCGGATCACCAGTCAGGTTGTTGTCACTTCCATCAGCTTTCCTGAAGCGATGCTTGGGATTCAAATCCACTGTTGGAGGATGAGAGAGATCCTGTTTATTTTTCATGCGAGGCAAATATTGGGTTTCAATACATTTAAAAAAGGACAAAGTTCAGAAACACTCACATTCCAAAGCAAAGTGATAAATTGATTCTGAGCCGCATCAACATATTTATTAGGAGCGTTATGTCTTCTCTTTCCAGCACGAGAGAGAAAAGCGACGACTTCTTCAAGTTGAAGTTTTCGGTCATCCAATGGTTTTCCAACGCTAGTCAATAAGTTCGCGACCATAGCAAGGTTCTCTGGTACCAAACCCGCCAAGGTTTGTTGAACAGCGAGGTAAGCCAATGAAGTTGATTTTTTATTATCAGTGGTAGCTGATTCTTCATAGTTATCCAAATGACCGTATTGACCACCCTTGGAGAACAGGTAATGCGAGACAATTCCAGCGGTCTGAAAAATTCAAAGGATGTCAGAATCATCCTCTAGAAAACTAAAACTCAATTGATCACAAGAACGTACCTCTTGGAATTGAGCAACTCTACGCCATAATCCAGAATCGCTTGAAGTAGGTAAATCAGTAGCTGAACCAATCTGTAATAGATGAGTATATCCTCTAGTCTGAACTAAAGCTTCACCAGCTTTAGGCTGGGAAGACTGTTGAGAGTGATAAGGTCTGTTGGCAGTGGTTTGTTGTGACATGGTTAGATAAAATCAGATTATATGCTAGCAAATTATTTGTAAAAGGTTGAGAGATGATTTGGGTGTATGATGAAAGTTTACTATGATCGATAAATGGTCAAGAGAGATAAAAGAACTTATAAAGTGATATCATTCTTCACAGCATTCCATTAAATCAAATCAACACTTTAGTTCGATTTGATTGATCTTATATATAGATATAGACTGTTTAATAAGATGACGATGATAGCCAGTGATAAAGCCATCCAGTGATGATAGATTAAACTCAATTTTCTTTCTTGAATCGTTAATCGGGATCTTCATTCAATCTGTTTCAATCTGTTTCAATCTGATCGGTTGTCGATTCAACCTCTCTCTCTCTTCGCGTGTTTGAAACAAAAGAGACTTTTGAGCCCGAGACCGTGATTGGCTCATGAGCTTGGATTTGACTAGGTGACAAATTACAATTGTGAAATCCACTCAGCGCGCGGCCTTGTCTGTCTCATGATCACAGTGCTGTCTTGGTGGAGATGGGCAGCAAAATCGCTAACTTAACCCAAGTCCGATCGTGCAAAAGCTCACGGTAACCCGAAGCCGAGGCACGAGGGACTTGCACATTAAATAACATCCCTGGTGTGACCAATAGGCCCCAAAAGTGAAATTTGGGTCACTTTTGGATACAACCCATCCTATCTCATTCAACATTACTTTGATGTTGTTTCTGAAACTGGCTGGTATGAGTTCAGCATCTTGTACATAACTTCTATTAGAAAAAAAAGAGAATCAAAAGTGCCAGCTCACAAGAATTGAGCTGGAAAACGAGTAACAATTTTGTTCAGAGACATTACAGAGAGTTGATTGAAAGCTCAGATTCAACCGAGGGCATGTCAGAAACTTGCCTCGGTAGCGACCCATGCAGCGATGAAAAGAAACGAGTTCTGAGAAAAGAAACGAATCTCGAGAAAGGAAATCATCTTCAGAAAGAATTTACCGATTTCAACCGTTGATGAAATCCGATCGACTCCTGTTTATATTCTCATATGGATCCATCAAAGTCATCGCCAGCTCGACCTTCGGATGTGTCTGAAAAGCTTTCGTCCGTGACGGGCGATCTACCACCTGTTATCCTTAATAAGGCAATCTCAAGCAAATCAAATCAAGAACTCGCTTCTTATATTGGATTGAAATTCCTGAAGAAGTATAATCAGGACGCTCGAGAATTGCAAAACAAGGCGGTTCTGGCTGCGGCTAGAGAGGAAATCGTATTTTTGATTGCTGGTACTGGATACGGAAAGACACGTATCGCTGAGGTTTTTAGATCGCTATTCAGTGTGAAGTCACTTGGCATTGTACTCATCCTCAACCCACTCGATGCCTTGGGAGACAATCAAGTTTTGGAAAAGAGGAAGGATGGCTTGAAGGCAGTAAATTTAACTGCCTTGAACTTTACTTCGGAGGTGGCACACGATATTGAAAAGGGTGTGTATTCCTTCATCTATCTGGTACGTTGCATTTCTTTGATGCTTCATGATAACCATCACAGTTTTGTACAATATTTTTTAAACTGATTGGTGTTGTATTATGTTGAAAAATCAGAGCCCGGAAATTTTTCTTACGAATCGTACCTGGCTGAGAATCTATAATAGCATCTGGTTTCGGAGACGGCTGATTTTGAAAGTCGTTGATGAAGCCCACATGATCTACGAATGGGGTTTGGTTGAAAGTGGTCAGGCGAAGCATATGAGTGTCGTCAAAAAAGAGCAGGATGGTGGCAAATTTCGACCTTCGTGGGGAAAGCTCTGCTTACAACTTATGGCAACTCGACATGTACCACTCTTGTTAATGTCAGCTACCTGTCCAGCACCACACTTTGATGCCATTATCAATAATCTCAGTATCAAACGCGAAGACATAACAGTTTTGAAAGGCGAGTTGTGTCGGCCGGAAATCCAAATTCTGAGAGTTGGAGTAGCAGCAATGGGATCTCTCGACTTTCTCAACAAACATTTCTCCAAGAGAGTCGACATACCCGACAGCGAGGTTGTCCCAACCCTTGTCTACTCAGGCTCTCGCAACGGCACTATGCATTCTCTCAGAGCAATGAACAGATCTCGAGATACTAAAGGTGACGAGTCCAATCCGGATAGCACCTTTGGTCAACGTTATCATTCTTGTTCGGGAGATCAAACAAAGCTTAATCGTATTCAGGATTATACAGATCGTAAATTTCCGATAATGTCATGTACAAGTGCTCTTGGTCTTGGACAAAATTGGACTCATGCAAGGATTGTTGTTCAGCTCGGCCGAGCTGGTCTTTCTGAAGTTACACAAGTGGTTGGTCGAGTCGGAAGGAACAAGAGGCCTGGGCTTGCTGTGATCTACCTTGAAGAGACTCGAAAAGAAGGTTTAAATTCGATAGATGACTTCAAAGACATGACTTCACAAACAGATGACCAGAGAATGGATGCGTTGAAGGTTTCAAAAGTCTGTGTGAGGATTGCTTTGGTGCTTGCAAACACGTAGGTTGATACTCTAGCTTTTTCATCTTTGGTCAATCCTAAATCTCACTTTGGTTGTTGTGTACATAGAACAGGATTTATTCCAATGTATCCCGATCATGATTCTGTTCGAAATGAAGCTCAGCGTCAAAAAGATCAAGGCTTTCCACCTTGTCACTGCGAAATTTGTGAGCCAGAGGAGTGTGAAATCCTAGTCCGGAACCTCCACTTGTTTACATCATCCAACTTCGAAGAGGGTTTAAAAGACCCACGATCACTTGACCCCGATGCCGACTATAGTCCAGCTGGGATGAAAGCAGCAGAGAAAAGTGGTACTATTGTAAACAAGCGAAAGAAAGTCAATCAATCTAGAGAGACTGAAGACATCGACTTCCTTGACCTGATACACGAGCTAACGCAAGTGTTCTCAGATCACTTTGGATCGATCTACAAGGATCAGGCTCCGTTTCCGCCGTCTGTCCTTTTTGGAGAAATTCATCTTAACAAAATAATTGATCACATTGAATCAATCAATACTGAAGAGGACTTAAGTGAAGTTATCGGTGGTGATGCTTTGTTGGGAAGCATAAAACACCTACTTAAAACAATCTTGGATTGGAAATCCGACTTTTGTGGCGAGCAACACTACAAACGAATCAAAGAGGAGAAACAGATTTCTGACCTCAACAATCAAATTACAATTGAAAGGCTAGAAAAACAAGATGCTGATCGGAAAATGAAGCAACTGGAAAATTCCTCGGATCAAAAAAAGAAAGCCGATGAGAAAGCGCGAAAATCACAGGAGAAGATTGATGAGAGGAGAAGAAAGCATGAACAAGCGGAATCAAAGAGGCATAAGCGCGCCCAAGATGATATTGAAAAAGAAAAAGTCAAATTTCGGAATCAGAGGATGATGCAATGGCTACGAGAAGGTGTTCAAGAAAATGATCTTGATGCAAAAGAGCTGGAGTATCAAAGGTGAGACTTGCCTGTTTATTCTCCTGCCTCCCAATCACGCAGCTCAGGATCAATTTGAAACTCGTATGGATCTGACTCTTCTTCCACATTTGATGTGACTTCGGAATTGTAGATCCCTCGAAAGGGCCAATGAAATCAGTCATTTGTCCCGCTCAGAGAATCTTGAGACAGTTTGACTGTTCCGAGGAGATAGATATCAGGAATCAGACCACTTCTTATTGTTGATCCGGCTTGACAGCTAATTAAGTTGTTATCTCGAGCAAAGCCAACAAAGTTCTGAACTGTATTGAGTGTGAGCAATGTCTTTGATGACTGGTATGTGTCATTTAACCCTGAGCGCCCCTTGAGTGTATGAAGGAGCTTCCGGAGCTGAAAAGCAGATGAGTCAGGATCATCAAATCAGACCATGATATAGCTCACAAATTACTCACATGGGGTACACATATTGAAAATGTATCCCTCAAGCGAGAAATTTCTGTCCCACTCCCCTATGTGAATTCAAAACCACTATATAGATCAACATCCACTTTAATAGTATATCAAAGAGAATAACTCACCGATCTATTGTAGAAATACTTTATCCAATAGTTTTGAACTTCAAGGAAAAAATCCTTGGCCACAAAGTGATTTTGTCGTCCGCTTGGAGCAATTAACATTGAATGTAAAATGACATGAGCCATTGGCTGTGGGAGTGTTTTGGTTAAGAGAACAACCACTCGTGGAAGATAGGTTGAGTAATGAGTGAGACCATTCATTCCTTGAATCATCACACTCCATCTCTTCCACATAAGCATGAGACGGCCGATATCTCCCGCAGACATTGCTCGCTTTGCTTCGACAACAGTCGCAAAGTCTCGTAACCTCAGCAAAAGCTGGCATTTACGCTGGTCTTGATCCTTTTGGGCTGCAGGAAGCGCTGATGTTGAAAAGATGATTTCAAATGTTTTATCAATAACTTTGTCAAATTCAACAGCATTTGTATCAAACCTTTCTTCAAGATCTAGTTCAGTCTTGCCAAGGATTTCACTGTGTATTTTCAAAGGTGTCAGTTTCAAATCGTTTTGTTCTACCAAAAAAAAAAATCTTTACAGAAGTGCATAGGTTATTGTGGCTTCATGAATTTTCTCGATCCATCGAAGCATTGATGTGAAATCTTTCTTTGCTGTTGGAGGTGCTTTTTTTCCTGAAAGGGCAACAACAGTCTGCCATGCGCCAAAATCATTCATGTCGGATGGGTCTCCCCAATGATGGAGAAGAATGGCTTGAGCAATATTCCAAATTGTATGTCCAGCACCTGGAAGAAGTAAGATATTCTCTAAATTCTCATCTGCGATCTTTGTTGCTTCACGCTGATTTCGTAGTCCATCAAAGTTGAGGCAAGTACCAAGATCACCCTCCAAAATGTGAGTTCGGTTTGAAAATTCTTCTTTGGTCAAACCGGATTGGCCAATCACTTCCTGCCACAGCTGACCAACTCCATCAGATCCATTATCAGTTGAATCCATCATTCTGAGCATCAGGATATTTGGAACTTGACATTTAATTTGATCAAGTGGCGCCACGTTCAAGAAATTCGAGTTTGAAACATTCCTTTTATTTTTGACATAGCGGAGAAAGACAGAGGCAATCTGATTCTTGAGAGTTAGAATCCACCGACTTTGTTCATCTTCAGTCGGCATCAAGAGGCCCAAGTCTATTTTTTTTCGTGCAGTCATCTGTAAGATATGTCGAATGTTGTCTTTGCTGAATGCTCCGGTGTCTAGATCCTTGAGTAGTTTGGGGTTTAATTGATGGATGTAACCCCAAGAACCATGATACATCTGAGTCTGCTGATCAATTCTTTCGTGGTGGATACGCTCCTGAATGTCAATGTTATCTAGAACAATCACAGGCGATAAGACCAATTTCTTTGACATCACTACTCGAATCTTTTTTACTGCCTGTTTTCCTAAACTTGCTAGACCGTTCATCGCAGTTGACCGGGAACAGGTTAATCCGATATAGTTCAGGTAACTATTGATTCTCTCGGTGACACCACATGCTAAGAAGGTAAGCGAGTTCTCGACTTGGAGACTATTACATCGGCGATTGCAAGCAAAGGCAAGCATTCCCATCAATGTGGCGTTGATCTGTGTTTGAATCAAACAACAAAAGTATCAGTTTCAACTAAGCTTGTAAAGGTATCTTTCAAAAAAGAGATCGACTGCAACTTACTGCCTGTAGACGATTTCTCAAATTAACTCTCTTGTCCTTTGATCTTACATACATCCTCCCTTCAACGTGCTCAGTCGGATCTTTGTCAGGATCGTCCAATTCATTCTCGAATTCTCCTTCGAAATCAGAAGAGGAATCTTCAGGGTCTGCTTCATCTGTATCGAAGTCTTTAGAAAGCTGATCATGATGACTATATTCTAATTTTGCTTCTATCAACCTCCACATGAAATTCATGCTGTCCTTTAGCATTGCATTGCGTCTGTTCTCTTCGCTTCCGTTAAAGAAAGTGTCTTCGAGTTTTGTTGCATTCACATATGCACTTTTTTTTGTAGCAGTGTTCCGACGAGGAGTTTTTTGTGTATTAACAATCTCGATAGCCTGAGGGATTGTTTATGAGGAATACATTCTGTCAGTTCTTGGAAATCTGAAGTTCAGCAAATAAATGTGAGCCATACCTGTTGTAGAACCCACTCTTGCCAGTCATGTCTAGCTTCCGCGGTATTTTCGTCATCTACTAATTGTTTGATCGAGTCAAGTAGTCCTCGTGTCGATTTCCACCCAGTTGGTGAGATCCATTGTTTTCTTCGTATGATGATCGACCCTTCCTTTGAAGCCATGAAGTTCTGAAAGAACTGCTTGGCTGATAGGCCATGGTCTTCTCTCAATCTTACGCAGAGACCTTCGAGTACAGACGTTTTTTTTGACTCTGTTCGTCCAGTTGTGCGATTAGGCTCTTCTTCGATCACCATTCTCAAGACCACGCAACATCAATTCTTTCAACGACAAAAGTAATAGATTTCGAAATGTTGATTGATAACAAAAAGTATGTTAGGAAGATGAGGACTGATCTACTCGTCTCAAAACAAACAACAAGAGGCAAGTGATCATGTTTGATCGATTTCATTGATTGCATTACTGATATCTCGTCTCTGAAGACCCTTTATATCTTTTTCGCTCTCTGATCTGATGTACACCCGATGATCACATAAGCCACCGATAGCTACCGCTAGCTACCAACGTCGATTTGCGAAGATCAAAAGCAAATTGTTCATCCCTTAGTATAAAATCTCTTCAGGCTTTCTGAGGTTGTACATAACGATCTTAGGGTTTGAAATTTCAAATCTAGAAATATGCAGCTTCAATGAATCAACACGATCATGAGCTCTGTCGAGATTCTGAAGAGGCCATTTCCTTCAGAACTCGATAGAGCTCATCTGATTGATTTTTTGAAGAAATCACATTTGTGGCTCGTGGTGTAAATGCAAAGTGAAAAAACGCCCACCAAAAGGTGGCTATTAGTCACGCCACGATTGACGTTTAATACGCAAGCCCCCTGTGCCAGGGGCGGACGAGTCCGAGAAAAAATCACCTGGCACAGTGGGCTTGTTGTTAAGCTAGGCAAAATCGCGCCGCCATCACGACGCGAACTCCTGCTTTAGACGCTCGCCAGGTGGTTTGCCTCTTGCACGAGGGACGACATGCTAGAAATGTCCATGTATAAGTAACGTCATGTGAGTAATATGATCAAAGGGGAAGATTTCCAATTAATCACAGGTCCGGGCAAAGGCCTCGAACTATCACATGGTAGAACGAAGGAGCTCACTCATACGAGTGGTATAGCCCGGACGCAACACTCTTCCCCCTCTCTTCAATCTTATACGAATTATCATCCTCTCAGTAGAATACGCTATCAATTCTACTTATCCATTTAATTTGTTTACACTAACTATTATTATTATTGTTTACACTAATTTCAGCTCCGACCCACCCACCCTGGAACAATAAATGACTCATGGTAAGTACGTTATACAATTTTCAGACGCTGAAATATACGCAGGAGAGTACTCTAAATAGTGAGTACTCTCCGAGGTATGTCTCTAGCGTTCCTCTGAAGTGATAAGGCCCCTAGGAGAGCAGTCCACGGAAAGGTGAACTCTCTACCTAGCCGCGCCAAAACTCCCGCTGTACATAACTTTACCTCACCTAGGAAAAATCCTAGGCAAGGTAAAGATCTAACCTTTGTAGTAAAACAATAATAAGATGTTATCCAAGTTAAATGGAAATCCTCATGCTCGCCGCCTCGGCTCGAGTCGCTCTGAGAGAGCCTGACAGGCTGATCACATCGATAGCGCCATATTCAACCTTTGATAAGATTTCATTTTGCCTAGATCGATACTTCCTCATTAAATTAATCATTTTGTTGTGGAAATCAAATACAAATATTAGGAAGTGCTTTGGAAATCATTTCTTCATCTATCCTTCCTACACTTTTTAGCATGATTGTGTTTTCACAACCAAGTTTAGCGTATATATTGCGGTGGACCTCACGCGTTTCATCAGGACGGCCACTTGTAATCAGTCTGTTCATGAATGTCGCGTGGATCGCTATTGATACTTTCGGCGACGTGAACTTCACGCATTCATGGCTCCGTGCTGTCTTCAACCTTATTCAGCACCTATCAGGATATGAATGAAAATCATAAAAAAAAAAAAAAAAAAAAAAAAAAAAAAAACAGGCCTCGAGCATGTATATACATCAGACAAAACCTCGAGGCCCAACTCAACCCTATCCATTCATCATCTCGTGACCTCGCCGCGTGCGTGATCACACTTGAAGATTTCACATTTCTTATAGCCAACGTGTACAACCAACCAACAACCTTCCTGGGTTTCGAAGCGCTAGAAACAATGCTGAAATTCATCCCCCCTGAACTACAACGTCTACCAATGATTTGTACTACTGATTCAAACCTCCATTCCCCGCTCTGGAACCCAAGCCACAGCACAGCCAATGACAAGGATGCAGAACGCCTGATCGACCTGATGCTAGAGTGGGGTCTAAACCTCCGCTCCCCAAAAGGAAGATCCACCTTTGGCTTAGGCTCTGCAACCACGGAAGGCACCGCCATCGACCTTGTATGGGTCAATAACGACTTTGATGACACATTGGTCACTTGTTTCATAGACGACGACGACCTTACCAACCATAACTCCGACCATCAATCACTCATCACGATCTTTAACATCAAACAACACGACCCCCCACCACACCAGACTGGCTCAACAGAGCGCAAGAACTGGAACAAGGTGTGCCATGTTTCATTACGAACCGAGATCACCCAAAACCTCCCAAAGCTACGTCCTCTGCTCTCCAGAGAGGACATAGAATCCTTTGACAAAGAATTGAGGGACGTGGTACGCGAGGCCCTCGACAAACACTCACCACGAAAAGCCCAACCCGGAAAACACAAGGAATGGTGGCGACCTGAAGTCCTCGAGCCTTTACGAAAAGAAGCCAATCGACTACGCCGATTACTGAAGAAGCACCGAACCGACGACGCATGAGCAGCCTACAAGAAAGCACGCAACACATTCAACAGAGCAATTGACCACGCAAAAGAGAGCTCCTGGAGGACCTACCTTTCAAACTTGGATCACCAAACGCTTTTCCAAGCTAAGAAGGCAGCATCAGGAAGAAAACCCTCTTCACTCGTAAGTACCATCATCACTAACGAAGGCAAAGCGTGCACTACAAACGCAGAGAAGGCCTCAGCCCTCTTTGAAGCGACGTGCATAGCCACTGCTCCATGCCAGCTAGACGACACGACTCCCATCACATTCCCGGTGAATAACGACCAACGTCCAACAAACAAAGCCACCCCCAAACTTTACGCATCAGTCACAATTGAAGCAGTCAGCTCAATCGTGAACGACAGCCCCCCGATGAAAGCACCTGGACCTGACAAACTCCAGAATTGGATCTGGAAGATGATATGGGACCAAGTCAAGCGTCACGTAACAATTCTATTCAAATGCATAACACTGACAGGTTTCATCCCAAGAGCTTGGAAGACAGCCGTGACGGTGATGATTCCAAAGCCAGGAAAAGCTGATTACACGCAGGCATCAGCATACCGACCAATCGCCCTCCTAACGACCCTAGGAAAATTCTACGAAAAACTGCTTACGCTACATCTCTCAGCTCAAGCTGAACACCACAACCTCCTACACACAGGCCACTACGGGGGCAGACCAAACAGGTCTAGCCAGGCCGAGGCCCTCGTCCACCTCGTATCATGGATCAAACGGGAATGGGCTCAGGGCAAGGTAGTGGGAGGTCTCTTCGCGGATGTGAAGTCGGCCTTCCCGTCTGTTCACCACCCCCGCCTCATGGACACATTGGAAAAGAAGGGCATTCATTCACAGACCCTAAATCTCATTCACGATTTTCTGCAAGACAGAAAAACGACACTCACCTTCAACGGCTTCAAATCACAACAATTCGACCTTAATCACGGCCTACCTCAAGGATCTCCCCTGTCCCCACTCCTCTATCTCCTCTACAATTCATCATTACTCGCAATCACTGACAATATCACCTCAGCATCTGCCCTAGGTTTTGTTGACAATGTAGTCTTACTCTCCACCGCACCGGATACTCATCAACTGAGATCACAAATGCAGACTCTGTCGTTTCGTCAACAACACTGGGCACGACGACACGGCGCAATTTTCGACACCAAGAAAACTTTCTGGGTCCTATTCTCCCAGCAGGATACCAATTCGGATAACGCACCCACCATCGACTTCGCAGATAGGAAGAAGATCCCACCGGCCTCAGCAGCTAAGTGGCTGGGAGTACTGGTAGATAAGGGCCTGACCTTTAGACAACACAAACTCAACGTGATTGCCAAAGGACACCAGAGAGCTGGGTTTTTGGCAGGCTTGTCGAAAACCGGGTGGGGCATCCCACCCAAGCTACTCAAGACACTGATGACTACAACTCTCCACGCAGCCACCGACTACGGTGTGATGGCCTGGCTATCCACCGAACCCCCCGTTTTCTTTATCGAACAGATGACAACGGTCGACCTGACGTGCGCAAGGGCAGCCTTAGGCGCGTTACGAACCACCCCGTCAACATTTCTCTTCCACGACTTGTACCTCACACCGCCAAAAGCAAGACTCCAAAGTAGGATACTTAACTTTATGGCACAATCACTCACCAAGCCTCAGTCACATCCACTATTCCAAATTATACAACGAGCTCAACTCTCATCAGCAAAATACCACAAGGATCCCTTCGACATATTCTTTCAACATCCTCTTTGCAAGAGATTCGCCGAACACGTCATCCAACTCCCGGTGGACCCAGCATCCATGCTAATCAAGCCTCACAATTATTCCACACTAATTCAACCGGATGAGGAGATCGCTAAAGCTAACGCAATACGACTTCTTCCATCAAACAGTCACATCTTAGTCTTCACCGATGGATCGAGAATCCCCAAGAAAAACACGGCCGCGGCGGCCTGGTGTGCAAACACCAGAAAATCGAAAGCCCTCGCTTTAGGACCAGCAAGATCACACGGAATCTACCAGGCAGAATATCGTGGGGTACAGTTAGGACTCGAAATCATCCTCGAGACAGCAAAGACCCACACTCGACGAGCAACGATTATCCTTGACAACCAAGGTGTAGTCAAAGATTTAAAATCTGATTCATCCTCCATATCTTCCCTCGATAATAGAAAGAAAACATTTGATCTATTACACAACCTCTACCACAGCTACCCAACGCTCAAGATCAACATACGCTGGTGTCCAGGCCACGCAGGGATCCCAGGAAACGAAACGGTCGACAAAATAGCCAACACACTCGCAAAGCGCGATTTACCAAGCACGTTCACGAACACACCTAACACTGCTGCATTCATCTCCGCCATAAAGGAGTGGAAAACAACACAAACTGAAACCTTCAGCCATGAAGATATCACTCGACTGGGTCACAAACCTCACCCGAAAAAACACTTGAAGAGCATATCATGCCTTTCAAAACATGAAATCTCTACCATAACCCAGCTACGTTCTGGCCATGCACCCCTAAATACTTACTTAAATCGTTTCAGACAACCTGTTGACCCGACGTGTGATTGTCAGGAAGGACTCGAAACGATCGAACATTTCTTATTCATTTGTCACAGATATGAACAACAACGCGCAAAGCTGGAACAGACAGCACTCGAACTCGGGGTCAAGATGAACAAGTCCATCTTATCAAACACCAAAGCCTTCAAAGCAATAGCAACGTTTTGCAACTCCACATGGAGATTCCGACACAGATGGGTCTGGGCTACCGTCATAGACGAGCCCCATCCTGTGGACAAACCCCTACCCCCTGAATGATCCTTATTCTTCTACACCATGACTTCATCGCCTATAACCACATGTATTACAGTTTTGTACAAGCACACTAAACAGCCACTAGTTACCTTTTTCCTGAACAGCCACAGGGTTTTTAACGGTACTAGAAATAAGTGCAGAAGTGTTCGATAGTCTTAGGACTGAATGAACACTTAAAACCATGAAAAAAAAAAAAAAAAATGGCTCCGTGCTGTCTTCAACCTTATTCATCACCTATCAGGATATGAATGCATTATACTGAGTATGAAAATCATAAAAAATCAAAGTTGTTCGAAGAATATCATCCTCCTGCTCGCATTCCTGATTATAAACTTTGATCCACAGTGTGTTACCGACTGTGCGGAGCCAGTGGGTCGGGCTTAGAGCTGGACTGGATTTCTTTAAATTCTGATGATCAGAATGTCACATCAAAGTCACTTGAAGGTTGTTGTAATATCATAAGAGAAGTCTTGGCTATCGGCTCGCGTGAAAACAGAGAAGACTAGTGAGTTTCTGGTGATCTGGTGATCTGGTGATCTTTTAGATGGATTTCTTCATCAAATCTAGAATCTCATCTTCATCTTCAAGTCAATTACAGCTTGTTTACCATCATAGTAGTACCAGACATGGTTCCGACCAATCAGCAAGTTCACATTTCGAATAAAATCTTCCCTCACCTTAAAGAACAACTGTCTTTCGAATTTCAAGTCTTTTCTGTTCACCAATCATATATTCTGAAATTTCTTCAGCCAAAAATTGTAAAGACCATCTACCAACATTTTTACAACCCATATCAAAAATATTGTAAATTCCACATCATGAAGCTCAATCAATCTCAATTTGGTTATCCTTTAGAATTCATTTGGTCTGCTTATAGTAAATTATTTAATTCTTCATTTAATTTCATACAAACCTTTATACTTCTTACAGTTTTACAAATTGCCGATTTTTATATCGCTACCTTTAATTTCTTTTCACCTTCAGTTCATCTTCAACATAATGTTCCTTTACCCTTCTCACCAAACCATCCACCTCCATTATTTTATAATCCTTTTCTTTATTCGATTTGTTTATTGGCTAGAGTCTTAGGACCTGATCGGTCTCCTGAATGGTTAAAAGCTTGGTCGGTTTGGAATGGGGTCGAACAGAATGGGACTTGGAGAGATGTTAATGCTCATGAAGCTAAACATGGTTCACGAAGCCCTTGTCCAGGTCTCAATGCCTTGGCAAATCACGGTTAGCTTTCTATCTATTAGATTCTAGAGCTTTTTGCATATTGACATCCAGCTGACCATTCTTGATGGGACGCGATCAGGTATCATCAACGCTTCAGGCCGTGATCTATCTTTCCATCAACTAGCTGCTGCTCTCTCCCGCACCTACAATATCTCGCCCACCTTTTCCGTACGAGCTTTGTTAGGTGCCACCACCCTTTGGGAAGGACGTAAAACTATCAATTTGTCCGATCTATGTGCTCACGGACTCATTGAACACGACGGAAGTCTATTGAGTTGAGTTTCATAAATCTCATTCTACCTATGTGGAAGTGTTCAGGAGATTCATCATCTACTCATTCTTTGAAACACAAACGTAGGACCAGATGTTAACTCTGGTGATAACAAGAAGGCCAATCAATCTCATCCTTACCCAGATCTCATCGAGAAATTCTTCCCAGCTGGAAACATTCCAGTGAAGCCTAGAGACCTTTCAAGAGCACTTACCATCCGTCGAATGGAATGTGCAGCCAAGAATCCAGCTTACTATCGATCGTTTAAATTCGATTTGATCGGAAGTGAGAATTGTGCCATCTTACTTGCTGTGACGGGTGGGAATCGAGATGTGATCAGAAAGTTTGCCGGGATAGATGGGATCGAAAGATTTGATGCTTATTGGAGACCTGCTACTCGTCAAGCTTTTGGACTTACTATGGTGGATGCTCAATTCTTGTTAGGTTGGATTGAGTTGGGCACTGGATCGAGTATTAAGCCTAAGATCAGGCAGATCTGAATGTACAATTTACCTTGTTTATTTCTTATCATAGGCTCTAGGATCTAATACGTTGATTCATGTTAGATCTTTGGTCAGCAACAAGCTCAGATATTTCTGGTACAGTTTCATTACAGAAAAGTATATTTTATTATGTTTTATAGCTTTTATGGTCGAGAGAAAATAAAGACAACCTCTTTTATCTAAACACTCGAGTTAAGAAGTTAAGAAGAACCCTTTGAAGGTCTTCCTGTGCCTCTCGACGCTCGTCATACCCGCTTGTTTGTCCAGGTAAACTTTGGAGGCAGTCTGAACTTTCATCAGTATCATTCCCACTTCAGATGTTGAGAGTGATTCAGAATCATAGGCCTACAGGATATGAAGAGGTATGATGTCACAATCAGGCTGAGGGCGCGTCTGAAAAAACGCGCCAAGAGGTGCGCGCAAAGAACTCGAAAAGCAGGTAGGCGCACCCGGAACTGCTAATCTACATATAGTGGGTGCAACTGGTTACTTGGTTCAGGTTGTGGTTAGTATCATACAAACTCTCACTATTATCTTATTGAAAATGCCCAAGGTCAAGCATGCCTCAATCACGCTGACCAACCTTGAGATGATCAGTCAGGTGCAGCTTGCTGAACAAAACGAAACAAGTTTATTAAGAACAGCCCATCAACTTCAAAGGATGAAGCCAAGGTGATTCAAATTGAAAATCCTGAAATTTGAATGATCAAAGGTTTGTTGGGTCCGGGCAAGTATGAGGAATTTGAAGAAGGTTTGGCCTCTTGCTTGGTGGATCATTAAGCCTTTGTTACTCATTTATAAGAAGAAGCTTTCTACAATGACTTTATGAAGTCCATGAATGATCCAAAGTTTTTCCAACCTTCAAACTTTCAACAAGTAATGTCTAATGGTGCTATTGCACCTGGAGCTTGGAATCCGGACATTATGAGCTTTGATCAGACTGATTGTGATTTATCTTCAAGCTCACACCTAATGAGGTATCTAATCATACTTTAAAACCCAGCCTTTACAAAAAGGTATAGATAAGTCTTGAAAAGAAATAAAAACCAGTTTTTCCTCGTTTGTGAGAAAAAGAAACTCGATAAAACCAATAGTATGAGTTTTGCACAGGAGAGAACTTTTGAGAAGATAAATCAACCTTTCTTGGAACAGCTGTACCGTGTTGAATGTTCTTGAACTTGGTGAATGCAAAGCTTTCCCAGTAGTAAGTCTTATCAGCCAGGTGACAAATAGAAGGCACTTGAGCACAAGTGAGAGCTTTTTTTTCGTATAAAGTGCGATCAGCGAAATTGCTCAATTGCATGTCCTGGTACCGGTCTCTGAGCTGAGCCGGGCTGACCAGCATACACGTTGCCTGTGACTGTATCTTGCAGCTCAAGCCGATTGTGCCGAAATTTACAACCACATCGAAATTCCAACTTCATTTCCAGATGATACCGCCTCGCTTGGCCTCATACCTTCAGCAACTCATCACCCAAAAGGTTCGCCATTTCTTTTGAAGTTGTTTTCATTTGAATTGTCACTGATATTGAGATACTTTTGGATACGGTTTAGTTACTGGAATCATCGACCTTTCATGAATTAGTTCATAAGACTGATACGTTCGCTCGATCCATTAGACAAGCTGCAATTGATGTTGTTCGAGATAATGAGCGTAGTCCGGAAGCCAATGAATTTAAACCTGAACAACCTTCGCCTGCAAAATCATCACGACCTTCTCCACAATCGTCAACGACTTGGAAATCAACTACGTCAAGATCTTCACAGACAAGTAAAACTGACAGTATGTTATCTTGAGCTCTTGAAAATTCATTTCGTTTAGTGATTCGATTGATTGATTTTCGTTTATCCATTCAGCTTCTGCCCGAAAGGAATCTAATAGGAACCCTGAAATTGATGCCCGTCTAGAAACTGACCGAAAGTTTAAAGAGATGCTACAAAAACTGAGAGATCAAAAGTCATCCGATCCATGAACCCTGAAAGAATTCTTTGAGATCCACTTACTGGAAATACGCTCAACAGTCTTGGCCAAAGGTTGGGATTTTCTCTGTTTGTCCCCCCCTCTTAGATTTTTCTTGCTGGGGTAGCACACTGACACTACTCGTTGGCATAGGGATGACTAATTATCATTTAAACACACTTCAGCATTCGAATGACCGGATGACTGACAATGAAACTCGTTACTCCGGCAATGATGTACAGAATCCACATTTTTTGCATATCCTTTCACACAATGTATATCACATATTGCAAACGTCAACAAGAACTTCATTTTCATTAGCTTCAATTACAAGAATTTCTTTAATAAGCCTTTCCTTTTTACATGTACATTATGATATGTTCTCACATGGCACGTCTCATCATCAATAACCAAGTATCCCTCTTGAAATGGACGAGAACTTGTTTGTTGATAATAAGTCGTGGCACATTGGAACATATTACAACATACAAGTAGAAACATCCAATTTCACAAAGGATTTCTTTTGGATGAATGATCAAATGCAATATATACGCACTTCAAAGCTGACTGTGTTCCAACACCACAGTAGAATGAGTGACTTGACATTGTGTAAGGAGTATGTGTAGACGTAGCAGTCATGGGAATTGTGTCATGGGGTTAGACAGGGCTCATATTATGTTTCTTCTCAACGCCCGGCTTCGGAGAGTCCTCACTACTCAGAGAGCCAATTGTGGGACTTTCTGGAGCTAGGTGAGTTTCTCTTCATTTTGATTGTTTCTTTCTTTCTTTGGTTTCTTTTACTTTGTATGGTGTCGCTGACTACTCAGAGAGCCAATTGTGGGACTTTCTGGAGCTAGATCGTAATTTTATATAACGAAGTTCCAAGTTACATTGTCCGTAGTGCTCTCTCGAGGAGTCGTGCCGGAAACTTATCCGGACTCCAGTGAAGGTTCTCATAGAACCTTACACTTTTTTTAACTTGATCACTTCGAAGTTAAAGTTACAACGTCAAGATTTTTTTTACATTTTCAAACCTTATTCAATCTGCTCTATCTGCATTATCCTTTGGGATATTCTGTCAAACTGTTTTAGTGTTTCATCTGTCACCTTCTGTCTCAAGATTTTCTGCTCTGCCAACTTCTGTCGCATCTGCCCTACATTCGATACAATCGGAACCGCCTTCAGCCCTGACTCGGATGTCTGAACCTTTATCTCGGAAACCACACAACTATTTAGACGATCCCGACAGTTTGTTACGCCAAGCCAGGAAAGAAAAAGCCAAAGTTGTCCTTTCAGAAGACGCTGAAAGTCCACCAGCAGGACGACCTCCCAATTTTTCGTGGCGACCGGAAGCTGTTGCATCAGGATCACCGGCTGCGTTAACAGATCGCATAGTATACGCTTCATCCTTTATTCAGAAGAGCTCAGATCAACCACGAAAACTAGAATTCTCGCCAATCGAACTATCTCCATCGGCACCCGAAAAGACTATCATCGACAGTCATTTCAAGAAGTTATTTCAACAGGTGCAAACACCACATCCACCTGGGTACCTTCCACAAGAGCCTACATCGGAAAGACAAGCAGCTACCGTCACAACAGGCATCGCTCTAACATCTGATCCGACCAACACCATGTCACGAGAAGAGGACTCTGAGATCATCCAAACTCTCCGAGCACAGGTCGAGAAACTGGAGCTGCGAACTGCTGAACTGGACCAGTCACGACGTGAGACTGCGGAGCTACAGAAGATGGTTCGAGAACTTCTGGCATCACAATCTCGAGCCCAGTCTCCTAGAGACCCTGTCGGAGCGACAGAGGTTAACCCCTTGGTAGAGGATCAACCGAACCGTCCAAATACGTTTGGGCGCTATATCCATGAGACTCCGACGTCTCCAAGTCCTCTCCCTAGAAATCAACAACCGGAACAACCGATCAAGACTCAGCAATCGACATCCAATGACAACCAAGCTCATCAGGCTGCCTCGAGTTACTTACCACACCAACGAGTGAGCTGGGCAGAGGACGTTCCTGATTCGCAAGCGACGACTCAACCTCCTCCTATTCAGTCTACACCTGCAATTTTCAATTCCAGACCGACTTACCCTTCACCATTGACGACGGGTTATTCATCAGCTTTACCTGCTCATCACGTGTTGCAAGAACGCACTTTGGATGGTTATTCAGCAGTCATACCAAACAACGGGGTATCTAACACTACCAGGGCGGATCAAGTCAAACTTAGCGACTTACCAAAATTCAGCGGGAAATTCGGCAAACCTGCTGACCTTTTTCATTGGCGAAGCCTTATCGAGGAGACCTTTGAGATCAAGAACGTGGTGGATGATCGGGAGAAGCTGAAACTGTTGGGGTCCTTATTGAACAATGAGGAGATGTCGGCTTGGTATCAATCAAATAAGGAGGAATTGAAAGGTCAAAGCTGGGAAGGCGCTATGCAAATGATGGCTGTAGGAACCTTACCGTACGCGTGGTTATCGGACACTGAAAACGCCTTACGACGACTCGAAATTAAACCTGGGGAAACTTTTGCCCTTTACGTCTCTCGAGCTCAAGCCTTGCACCGATTGATCAAACCCTTTGGCCAGATCACTGACCGCCACCTCGCTCAACACATTACCTGGGGAGCGCCTCAACTCGTCAAAGATATGATCGAGAGGGAGGGACACTTACACGTAACTCCTTTCCTATTCTCCAAATTCAAAGACACAGCGGACGGTATTGTTCGTCTTCTTATCAACAGCCACCTATTGCCTGATCCATCAACCAGAGCAAAGACGACTCAAACCACTGTCGGTCATACCACTACCCAATCAAATTCGGTACGAGCTGCTCCTGTTGTCAGACAACGATCAGAAGAGGAGCGAGCAGATAATGCCTGGAGATATCACGAGTACCTTCGACGCAACGGAATCTGCTCAATCTGTAAGGCGAAGTGCAACGACGCGAACTGCGCGAATAAAAACATGCGTTTCATCTCAGTACCAGCCGATTTTAATCCAGGACCTCGACCTCGACGTGCAGCTTTACCGACAAACGCACCTGCACCTGCTGGAGCACCTACTCAACGACCAGCAGGAAGACCACCAGCGACAACAACGTCTACTCGAGTGGCAGCGATTGAAAACTTTCCTGACATGTTATCTGAAGATATTGCGGCTTATGAGGAAGCGGATTTATTTCAATCAACTCAGATAGAAGAACATGAAGAGGGAGAAGAAGGGTGCGTACCATCCAAGTCTGTTGCTCCAATTATCTTAGAGCTAACGTGCAATGGGAAAACGGTGCGGGCTCTTATTGATTCAGGAGCAGGCACGAATCTTCTCTCGGACCGTATGGCAAGTGAATTGCGGATTCCTCGACGGCCATTGGTTTCGCCGGTAGAGGTACGCCTTGCCATCCCTACAGAAGGGAGTCCTCTAGTCTTACGAGAGTTTGCTATGGCTAACTTGAAATGCGAAAACCCTAGTATACGCTTTGGAGCAGTATTTTTCAAGCTTTCACCTCTAAGCTCTTCGTACGACATGATCCTCGGTTCGCCATTTTTATCAAAATTTAAATTAGATGTTTCCCTTCATCGACGTTGTGTAATACACTCTCCGAGTGGCAAGACCTTATATGAAAAAGAAATGCAAGCTGAACTGAATCGTGTGTTATGTGCTATACAAAATCTGGATAAGATTTGTAAGGTACAAGACCTGAGTGATCGTGAATCGCGAATTTTTAAAGAATTTGAGGACCTTTTCCCGGCAGAACTTCCTCCAGTGGAGGAAGGTGAAGCACCGGATGAAACATTCCCGGAGAGCTTGCCGGATGTGAATAGACAAGTTAGGCATAAAATCATTCTCACGGACCCGAATGTTGTCATCAATGAGAAGCAATTTGGTTACCCTCGACGACACTTGGATTCTTGGAATAAATTGATCCAGCAGCACTTAGCCGCCGGCCGTATTCGGCGATCAACAAGCCAATATGCCTCCCCGTCTATGATAATTCCAAAGAAGGACCCATCAGAATTACCTCGTTGGGTTTGTGACTACCGCACTTTGAACAAATATACCGTCAAAGATCGGGCTCCCCTGCCTAATGTAGATGAGTCAGTTCGTTTAGTTGCAACCGGAAAAGTTTGGTCTATTGTCGATCAAGTCAATTCTTTCTTCCAAGATCGCATGCGCGAAGAAGATATACCGCTGACGGCGGTGAAAACACCTTGGGGACTAGTTGAATGGGTTGTGATGCCAATGGGGCTAACCAATGGTCCAGCTACGCATCAAGCCCGAAATGAAGAAATCTTAGGAGAACTGGTGGGAAAGATCTGTGTTGTATATATAGATGACATTGTTATATTTTCAGACACTGTGGAGGAGCACGAAGAGCACTTGAAGCAAGTCTTAGAACGGCTTCGAAAAGCCAAATTATATTGCTCACCGAAGAAGAGTAAGCTATTCAGGCGAGAAATTAAATTTCTGGGACATCAGATTAGTGAAGCAGGTATATGTCCAGATGACGAGAAGATTGAAAAAATTTCGAAATGGGCATCACCAACTAATTCAAAACAGTTGTTGAAGTTCTTAGGTACAGTTCAGTGGATGAAAAAATTCATCGATGGATTGGCGCATTATGTAGCAACCTTATCACCATTGACAAGCACATCACTGAAAGGGAAACCTTTCCAATGGGGGGAAAAGGAAGAGACCGCATTCAACAATATCAAAAGACTGATCACAACGTTACCTGTCCTGCGCAATCTCGACTATGACTCTAATGAGCCACTTTGGCTTTTTACGGACGCTAGTGGTAATGGACTAGGAGCCGCTTTATTCCAAGGACTGCAATGGGAAACTTCTTCCCCCATTGCTTATGAAAGTCGAACCATGAACCCAGCAGAAAAGAACTATCCAGTTCATGAACAAGAACTTCTGGCAGTTGTCAATGCACTCAACAAATGGCGCTTACTACTTCTGGGGATGCGGGTGAATGTGATGTCAGATCACCATTCTCTTACGACGTTACTGACACAACGTAATCTTAGCCGACGACAAGCACGGTGGTTAGAAACATTGTCCGAATTTGATCTTGATTTCAAGTACCTACGGGGGCAAGACAACTCGGTTGCAGATGCGCTCTCAAGAAGAGAGGAGGTCAACGTCTGTGAAGTGCGGGCAAGGTTGAGAGAGGTAGAACTGCAGCAGATACAGGAGGGGTACCAGCAAGATAAGTTCTGTATCAAACTGCGAAGAGTATTACCTTTACGTGAAGACTGCATTCTTAAAGATGATCTCATGTATCTGGACGGACGGCTAGTAATTCCTTCCCATGGTAGTCTTCGTAAAGACTTTATTGATCAGGCACATACGGCATTAGGGCATCTAGGAATGCTGAAGACCCTAACTCGACTCAGATCTACCTTTTTCTGGCCTGGAATGGCTAAGGAAGTCGAACAACACCTGCGAGCTTGTGACTCCTGTCAACGCAACAAAGCAAGAACCACGGCGACGACAGGCAGACTTCAGAGTTCAGCAGTTCCCAGTCAACCAATGCAATCAATTGCTATAGATTTCATTGGACCGTTTCCAAAAGTCTCAGGGTACGATATGATTTTATCATGCACTTGCCGACTGACTGGATTTGTGCGTCTTATACCGGCATCACAGAAAGATACAGCGGAACGCTCAGCAAGCAGATTATTTACGGCTTGGTCTTCTATCTTTGGCCTACCTGAATCCATCATTGGTGACCGGGATAAGGCATGGACGTCCCGCTTCTGGCAACGGTTACATGAGTTGTTAGGAGTTCGAATTCAGCTGACAACCTCCTATCACCCACAGGCGGATGGTCGCAGTGAACGTTCAAATAAGACTATCGGCCAGATCTTGCGGCACCTCGCCGCAGAGAAACACGGTAAATGGCTGCAAGGTTTACCTTCGGCTGAATTTGCTATCAACTCAGCCGTGAACGTGTCGACTGGCGTCTCCCCGTTCCATTTTGTTTATGGTCGTGTCCCAAGACTTTTCCCAATACAAAGCCCATCCGAGGACGACAACGAGGATGTAAAACACTGGATAGAACGGCGGGAAGTGGAATGGGCTACATGGCGAGACCGACTGTGGCACAACCGTGTGGATCAGGCCTTACATTATAATCAAAGACGCCGTGAAGGAGAACCATTCAACGTAGGTGATTGGGTTATGGTGGATAGTGCGGACCGGCAACAAGTGGTAGGGGGTAAGGGTCGACCAACAGGCAAACTACGAGCCCGGTATGACGGCCCTTACGAAGTACGAGAAGTCTTGAATGCAGGTCGTGATTTCAAATTAGATCTCCCATCCAGCGACTCAACACACCCAATTTTTCACATTTCGAAACTGAAACTCTACCATGGCGATCCAGACGCGGAGGAAAACATTGCGGCTGTTAATACGGCTTCGTTGCGTCGGAAAACAACCCCGGGAAATCCGATGGAGGAGCCTTTGGGGCATGCTACGAAACGTAACGAGGGGGTGTGTATCGAATTAGATACTTTAACACCCCCGCAATGTGAGTTCGATACCCCACCCTTTCCCTACATTCATGACGCAGTTGGCAAGCTTGCTTCTCTCCTGAATAACAGTGATCACGCTCGGGACGAGGATTTTCAAGGAAAGGCTTTGCTTGAAATGAACGGTTGCAGTCCCGTAGATGACTTTGTCACGGCCGAAAACAACCTCATTCGAGCAGGATTTGGAAGCCAATGAGGCAAGCTAGGACGTTTGACAAGGGGGTGTGTATTCAAATTGATGCACTAACACCCCCGCAATGTGAGTTTGCTATTGCTTCCTTCTATCTCCTTTTGCATGAAATGGCTGGCAAGCAATATTATCTCCTAAATAACAGACTTTACGATCACAAGACGAATAACAAAAAAGAAAAAGAAGAATATGACAAATTTATTTAATTTACCTCAAGATTCGAAATTCACATCAAGATGCAAGATTTCACTTCAAGAAAAAAAAAATTATATCATTCAGAACACTCAAATTAAATCAATTTTATACTATTTTCAATATGAATTATCGGTTTCCTTTTTTTCCTTTTCTTTTTTTTGAATAGGTTGCTTCAATTTAATTTTGCTTTCACTGGGACGAGTCATGGTCACTATTTTGGGGCGAGTTATGCCATTTTTATTTTTTATTTTGTGTGGAGTGTTTCAAATTTCAAATGTTCACATCAATTCAAGAGGAGGCTTAATTTTTTAGGAAGGGAGGGTGTAAGGAGTATGTGTAGACGTAGCAGTCATGGGAATTGTGTCATGGGGTTAGACAGGGCTCATATTATGTTTCTTCTCAACGCCCGGCTTCGGAGAGTCCTCACTACTCAGAGAGCCAATTGTGGGACTTTCTGGAGCTAGGTGAGTTTCTCTTCATTTTGATTGTTTCTTTCTTTCTTTGGTTTCTTTTACTTTGTATGGTGTCGCTGACTACTCAGAGAGCCAATTGTGGGACTTTCTGGAGCTAGATCGTAATTTTATATAACGAAGTTCCAAGTTACATTGTCCGTAGTGCTCTCTCGAGGAGTCGTGCCGGAAACTTATCCGGACTCCAGTGAAGGTTCTCATAGAACCTTACACATTGGTATGATAATTACCACGTCAGTTTAAGTTGGAATCCTTGAACTCCTTGCAATGAAAATTCTACTGCTCTGCTCATAAGAGCTAACCCTTGGCTTCCATCTCCTGACACTGTGATACTATTCCTTTGATTGGCTTCAAACCCAAACCTTTGGCATGTCTCTCTCAGCCACCTGCTACAAATTCAATATCAATCTCTTTCTTGATCCAACTAATTTGGTTTTTTACTAAGAAACGCTGGTTGCAAAATTGAATACATACATGCTTCTGGTTTGTTTGAGGATCTCAAATAATAAGATCAAACAACTTGGTAAATTTAGTTGCCAATGAGTGAATCATGTGTCATTCTATGGATCAGATCAAGGGTTTTGTCAGCATAATGCTTTTTGAACTACTCATGGCTTATGATATCTGTTTCAACTTCAAGCAAGGACCATGTAAGTTCTTTTCTCTTACCAAAGATACATCAATCTGGCCTTTAAGACTTTTACAAATGAGAAGCCTACTCCAGTCTGCCTCTTTGGAGTCATCAAGAGAAAAAGAGTGCTTTGGCCTTTGGCATAATTTGTAATACATGAGGTAACCCTTGCTTATTTTTCGCTGGTCTGTATATAGGAATGATTCAAAGCATCACATGGTTCCATTTGCAAAAAAACTGGGATCACCATGGATGTCAATGAGGCATTTAGAAATGATGAAAGATCAATTTTCTTTCAACTTTATGTGCAGTCAATCTGGTTTCTCACTGTTTGAAAAGTCTTTACAATTGATCTCATCATATCTCTTGATATCCTATAATTCTGGATTATATGAATGAACTCGTGAATTTGGGTACATACTCTGTCAGTTGAAGCTCATGGAATATTATCACTCCTGCTTTTAAAAATCTTGGCTCATGAGTACTACATTACTTTCTTGAGCTATTGGAACAGGGTATTCAGTCCTTCAAGATTATGATCAAGAATTAATTCAATAGCAAAGAAAGTGGTGTTGGTCTTAGATTATTTATAGTCATCATCCATATTCTGAAAGACATGTATTGTTCCTCACATCTGGACCTAAACCAAAAAAATGTGTCATACTATAGCTCAAGTGTTCATCAGGTGAAATGGTCTTGGTAATCATGATCCAAGATTAATGTAGCTGTATGAAGAAAGGTTTGAGAATGTAAAGCTATAAAGGTTCAAAGTATCTCACTTTCACCAAGAGGCTACTCAACAACACATAATATCTGCAGCGCATAGACCTACACAGCCTGTCTACAAAAGGCACTACAACTTCAAGCATAGTTAAGGTGTGTTACATCATACAGCAAAGTGAGATCACAGCTCAACCACTGAGACTTTATGGGAAATGTCAACACCTCATCTAACAGGGAGAATATGCTCTTATTCCCTGAGCTGTTTTTCAGAGTAACTCATGCCACACTTAGTGTTCTGTTCTTTGTTTCTCTAAATTGCATCTTCCTTTGTGGTTCATCTTCAAAACAAACTACAGTCAAACCCCTGTATATCCATACCTCTCCATGGTAAGCAAATTCTATGGCTATGGAGGGGTTGTGTCTTTGTTGGGTAGACCTCTATAGACATACATTGCTATATATCAAAATCCTTCTAAAGACATGGAAAAAATAGGTTGAGCTCCCAGCTGATCTTGATGAACATTACAACAATTCCCAATGTGTGTGATCTAAGGTGGGTTTGTTTTGTCAAGTAATTTGGCCACTGTGGCATTGAGTGCTTACACTTTTTTCATTCTTGAGCAAATGTTATCTAGTTAGACAAGGTCTTTAGGGACTTGTCAATTGTATTCCAACATTTTTTTGCATAATTTTTATAAATTCAGACAAGTTGTTTGTGAAAAAATCTTTTTACAACAACATATTTTTAATTTGGGACACCTAAAAAGGTGCTGTAAAAAATTTACACACATTTTACAACAACGGGCAAGTTGGTGCAGCATAAAGATACACAAAGAAATATAGCTTGGCACCTCCTATTATATTGTATTGAATTGTATCAAATCATATCTTTATGGCCATTGCAATTTGTTGGCAGTTGGATTGACAAGAATCTGGCTCAGCTGGTCCCACAACACGTTTTGGGGCAGTGAGAGTCTTGTGGCAAGTGTGTATGCTGTCCAGTAGTGAGTCCAAGTTAGGTAGCTGCTTGTGCATAATTTGCTTGCTCCAGGGATAGATATCAGAGCAGGAGTTTGACTATGTTTAATTCGGAGGTTCTGTGTGGGATTTGTATGGGGGGTTTGAGTTGATAAAAGTGGAGTTGATGGGTATAGGATGGAGCAGAAGGTCTGATTGGAAAGTCAATTGGCATGACTCTTAGTTGTGTTATGGCTGAAGACAGCTAGAGGCCTATGTAGCCTGGCCTACAGCACTGCCACTGGGAAATGAGGTTTTCACTAGCTGTGAAAGAGAGGGGGTGGTAAGGCTACCAAGGGAGATTATGGGGATATTGGGATCCCTTTTTTGTTTGGCTCAAATGGGGCATCTTATGAAAAGCTTGATCTAGCTATCTTAAATAAGCATTGCCTATGTACACTATTCTACGTCAGAGCATCATTTTGACAATGGATCTCCATACGTAGACAGGTGAAGTTATTGCAGATGACGTTCTCCACTTCAGAGCTTGAAGGCAAAGCTTTAAGCCGGATTGTCACGGGTTAATGGTAAATTTGTATCGCATGGAAACGTGCCGGTCCTGCTCAGAGTACCACTCCAGCTTAGAGGATGAGCTCCCCGATATAGGGGCTGAATCACGTCGAGGGGACTCAGGAGAAATCGTGGTTGGTGTGAAGCAAATCATGAGAGGCAATGCATTGGCATCAATGTGAGCAAACCAGTAAATTTCATCTCAGCATAGGAGTTCTAACTTGCAAGCGATAATTGGACGAGTAAGGCATGATATCCTGATCACTCTCAGAGAAGGTGAGATATCTGAAGAGGCCCAAACTGCTGGTTGTGAGGTCATTACGAGGGCGATTACACTGTGATTGAATAGTCACTGAAAGGAAGGTTTGCATATTGGCCACTGAGAAACTATTTTGGGTAGCAAAACGCATAGGTCGACGCTCATCTGATCCGTGATGACATAATTGGTAACAACGTGCAATGTGAGACCGACAACCAAGACGCACGAGCTCGAGGAAACCAGATCTTGGGACCGAATGAAGCGTTGACAATGAAAAGCCTATGAAGTATAGCTGATTACAAGTTGACATACGCGCAACAGTTAACACACAGATCGTATTCAGGTTGAGGCAGGAGTTGAAGGTTTTCGTTTAGCAACAGTTCCTTCTCGGAAACCATTCTTGAATCGGCGGGAGACAGTCTTGAGGTATCTCATGCGACCAGTACCGGTGGTGTGACGGCGCTTGGCCTGATAGACACAGGAATCACGTATACGGAGTAATGTCAGCGAGGCTTCAACAGGAACAAGTCGAGAGGTTCGGGCTTCACCTTTTCACCCCATTCGTACGAGCGTGTCTTAGCGGCTGGGTAACCACATGCGGCACAAGCTAAAATTGCAGACAGACCAAGGTTGGGCAAGATAATGTCAGTGTGAAGCGGTTGCGAGGAAAGTTCGTGGTGAGCCGTACTTTTCTTCTGCTTGTGGAATGATCGTCGACCACATCGGCGGCAGGAGGTGTGAGTCTTGCTGTGACGCTTACCGAACGAGGAAGTACCTTTCGTCTGTAATTTACCGAGTTCAAATCAAATGTCCATAAGTCTATCAGTGCTCGATCGGGTTAAGGGATGCGGAGTGTGTAGAAACTGGGTGGAAACACCTACCATCTTGAAGCCGTTCGGCGAGTCTTGAAGAGGGTGTTTTGTCGATTGCGGGCAGAGCCTTCTAGTCCCGGTAACCTTCCAAGGAGGGAGGCGGCAGTGTGTGGGGGAAATTTGAAACCTAAGTACAGTCCGCCTAACCTAGTTTTGTGTAACTCATTGTCACGCCGGTACCGTCAATTCGACCACACAGTGTGTGAGTATGAGTGCGCTAGTAACAAACTTTCGACGACGCACCATAGTTCCTAGGACCTCTCTTCCGACAGAGCAGGAATACTTATCAAGATGCAAATTTTCGTCAAGACGTGAGTCCATGCCGATGCCTCCTTTCTACCGCCGGTCCTTTGCACTTCATCCTGGATTCGATTCTTACCTCCATTGCTTGAATTATACACAGCCTTACGGGTAAGACTATCACCCTCGAGGTCGAAGCTGCCGACACGATCGACAATGTGAAGACCAAGATTCAAGAAAAGGAAGGCATTCCACCAGACCAACAACGACTTATCTGTTTGTTCACAATTCATAGCAATCATATCAACCCAAATTATCTGTCTGAAGCTTCATTTTCCTGTAGTCGCCGGTAAGCAACTCGAGGACGGCCGTACTCTTGCTGACTACAACATCCAGAAGGAATCGACTCTTCATTTGGTCTTACGTCTTCGTGGTGGTGCCAAAAAGCGTAAGAAAAAAACCTACACCACGTCAGTTTTCCCTCACCTCGCGACTCCATCAGATTGTGAACTGTGCATTGATGACAACCTGCTTTGTGTCCATCGGTCAACAGACCCAAGAAGATCAAACACAAGCGTAAGAAAGTCAAGATGGCAATCTTGAAGTACTACAAGGTTAGTCTTCAACCTCCTCTTTATTACCGGCATCAACACTGACAATCCATTTCATTCGCAGGTTGACAGCGATGGCAAGATCAAGCGATTGAGACGAGAGTGCCCTGCTGCGTGAGTCATCCATTTCTCCCCCACTTAGGTATACGCATAACTGACACATTTGCACGATGCGGCTGTTTCCTACAGTACATGCGGAGCTGGTGTCTTCATGGCCTGGCACTTTGACCGTCAGTACTGCGGCAAGTGCGGCCTGACTTACCTCTTTGGGGACTCCAACCTCGCTAAGCCCACATAGGCTTGAGCCAACTGTCGCATCAATGCTCCCTCGGCTGGTGTACAATTGTTGATGATCTATGATATATGAATCACCCATACGCTAATGTCATGCGCCCTTCGACCTACATGTCGCGTTAACCGCACAAGCTGGCAAAGGTCCTGATTCGTCCTCTTGCCAATGTGTCCCGCGCCCAACGTTCCCATCGTGTTTAAATTCCGAAAGAGACTGATGTTGACCATTTACCCACCAAGTGCAAGAGAGCCGCCAATGATAAGTGGAAAGATAATACTTGAACTCAATATACGCTCTATAGCTTACAATACAACTGTTATGCCAAACACAATGCCATTGTTTCCGCATGCCTATGAGTTCGACAGGTTTTGCCACTGAGATCGTTTATCTGGTCTGTTTGAATTAGTGAGCAGTTCTTAGCTCCCATCGCAAGCAGACGTCCAATCATCACGGTATGTACTGCAAGTCGACGTGGAAAACAGCCATTGAGGCTTCAACCTGACGTTGGAGTTACAATGCCTCTGCTTGGAGCGGGTTACCTCCTCTCAACAGTTTGCGTCCTTTGCGATGCGAAAAGTGGTTAATGACTGTTAGGCCTCGGCTGGGACCGGAGGCGCTACTGGCCAAGTGTTTGAATGATTGAGCTGATTTGATCTTCGCTGCAAAGACCGACTCGCTGTGCAAACGGTCAATCCGGTCAATTGGATAGAAGCAGAGATATATGCGGGATAAAATGTACCTTGCAACAAGCCTGAAGACAAGGGTATTGCACGCACGCGGCAGCCAGAAATCAGACTTGTGATGATAGCATTTGATTTTGTCGTTGTCTGAGCTGACTTGACAAAGTCCCTTCCCGAGACTGAAGTCTAACTTCCCTCCAAAAACTTGGTTTTGAATCAGGTGAGGAGAAGGTATTCCTTGTAATCGAAGGAAGTATCTCCTTGGAAAAAAATGGCTTTTGATGTGCTATGCACTTGACCATTGCTGAGCTTATAGCATGGTATGATTTCATTCATGATATCACGGAGCCTTGTGCCAGAATTCCGGTATCAGACATCGGATACTTGTCAATTTCATATCTTATATCCTAATTCTATTGAGCAGTCTTCATCACTTTTCAAAAAGACGTGGAACAAAGACCGTCACCCAAGACAATTCAGAAGAAGATTTGAGTAGATCGAATGTTTAAACAAGTTGCCATTGTAGTTTAGCCTACGCAAAGATAATTGGAAAACTATAACACAAGTTGGATCATGGTATTTTAGATTCCTTATCCTCCTTGATCGAAAACTTGCTTTGTCAAAGTAGCGTTACAAGCCATACACGCGTCACCCTGTCCTGACATTGTTGACATAAGGAAGGGTGAATAATAGGTACCAGGTTTCGGAACATGATCTGGATCCGTAAGTTGCTATACATACAGAAATATTGTTGGAAGATCAGTTGAGCGTTGAGCCATTATCAAATCAAATGTGAGTTCGAACGTACCACACCCTCTGGTAATACATAATTGTCGCAATTTGGGGAACCATCATACCCCTTGCCGGCGAACTTCGCGTCATAGCCGGAATTCATTTCGGGCTGAGTCAACTTCGGCGGCAGAATGTTACCCTGTTCGCTGTAAGGTAGAAAGATTGGTTGATAAGTGTTAAAGATATCAAGATATGAAATCGAATGTCTTCAAAGATACATACTCATGAAGACCTGCCAGTGGCTTTTCTTCGCCATCAAGTGGATAGACCTTTCGAAAAGACGTCGATTGAGTCCGGTTGAACAAGTCATGACACTTCAGATGAATGTTTGAGTAGACTTACTACACAAGTACGGCAAATGGCACATGGTGGGTAACTCGGATCATACAGGAACGCGATAGCACTGTTCGAAATCGGTTTGATAAATCATGTTGATCAGTAAGCAGAGGTCTCAAAACCGAACACATTGAAATCAGGATAATGGAAGACATTGGTTTTAGGAAATGATGACTGACTCATAGCAGTCAGCCGCAAATCCTGATAGACGAAGTGTGGTGGTAATAAAGCAGGTCATCATCCCTGGTAATACTGGGGCTTGCCTCTTCTCATGTTTCCTTTTTACAAAAGAAGTCGAGCCGGGATCTTTTTCGAATCCGGAGGATCGCGCAGACAATGTGTCATGGTTGTTGGGTTCACCAAAGATGACAAGGACTTGCGAAAGGATGATAATTGCTACGATGGTTTTCATATTTAGAGATAAGGAATATAGATCATTATTTTGGAACGGAGGAACAGGAATTTATAGGATGGGGATCTAAAATAAACCAGAGGGTAAAAGCAACAGCACGCAAGCCGAAGCCGAGGGCTTTCAGAAATGTCCATTTTCAATTCAGTTGAGACGTTTCTGAAAGGTGTTATTATAACAGATAGGTCGACCGGCGAGGATTAGCTCTCGTCCAAGGTATCAGCTCCACAATAGATGATGATGTAATTACCTATAACAGATAGGTCGACCGGCGAGGATTAGCTCTCGTCCAAGGTATCAGCTCCACAATAGATGATGATGTGGAAGCCGATGCCGAGGAGTCGAGACTATATCTACTCTAGCCTGTACACCGCACGTGACCTGCTGTGGCGCAGTCGTGTACCTACAACTGTCTACAACACCCCCCCCACGACAAGCCACAGACTACCCCTTCACAAAATAAAGAAAACAAAGAACAGTGAAAAAAAATATGAGACTCTCCCAATGACACACATCAACTTATCAAAATGAACCAAAGAGAGAAAAAACAGTAATAAAGAAAAAAATCCTCCACATTCCCTTCCAAAATAAGAAAAAAACAGAAACCACAAATAAAAAATAAATCTATCTCAGACTCAGATTCCTCCTCCCTAGTTCAAAAGGTTGTGGGCCAAGAGCTTTCGTTAGAATGTCTGCCTTTTGATTTTTCGTATCTATCCAGTGCAGCGTTACTGTGCCTTTAAATAGTTGCTCGTTGACGTAGTAGAACTCTCGGTCTGTGTGTCGGGTTCTTTTGTTTGAAGAGTTGTCTTTTGAGACATGTATTGCCGACGTGTTATCACAGAACAAGCTCACAGGACCCATCGCACCAACCACATCACTAACCAGATTTCTCAACCACACTGCCTCCCTTGCTGCTGTACCTAACGCCATATACTCCGCATGACACGTTGAAGTTGCGACGCACCCTTGACGCTTCGAGGTCCATGCCAAAGGACATCCGAGGAAAAACGTCACGAATCCATGAACGGATCTCGAGTATTCGCCTCCCCAGTTTGCGTCGACGTAGGTGTGTAAGCCGGTTTTGACTTCGTTCTTTAATGGATTGAGTATTAATTTGATGCATCCGTTGGTCTTCAGATATCTTAATACGCCTTGAATGGCATCCCAGTGTTGTCTGGTTGGTCGTGCAGAGAATCTAGCTAGAAAGTTAGTTGCGTAAGTTAGGTCAGGCCTCGTAGCTATCGCTAAGTAATTTAGACACCCAATGACTGATAGGTAAGTGGTCTTCTCAATTTGTTCCTCTTCTTCGGTGGGTGAAGTTGGAAGATTCGATGAGTTGAGAGGTGTACTTAGTTTACCAGGTACTTCTAGAAATTCTTCAATAATTTTGTTTGTTAAACCGGCTTGTGATAATTCAAAACTTCCATCATCTAATCTGTTGATATCAATACCAATAATACAGTCCAACTTCTCTGACCATCTAATCTTCAAATCCTTCATCAAAGCTTCTCCGATCTCTCTCAGCAACTCAACACTACTCCCTGTCACCACCCCGTCATCAACGTGAACCCACACAATGCAAATCTCCTCCCCTCGTTTACAAACATAGAGTGATTGATCAAATTGACTCGGCTTAAAACCCAACTTCACTAATATCTTCTCAAAGTGCTTCCACCAACATCTTGCCCCTTGTTTCGTTCCGTACAACGCTTTTACAGCCTCTAAGATCTTGTTAGCTTTCCTTGCTGCATCCATGCACCCCGGAGGAAGTTTGAAATAGATTTTGTTCGTGATGTCACTGTGTAAGTAGGCTGCCGTAACGTCAAAAGAATGAACCTCCCATCCCATTCTTGCCGCTAAGGTTAAAATGAAACGTAGTGATGCGACACACGCTGTAGGTGCAAATGTTTCGTCGTAGTCAATACCCTCTCGTTGATTAAAACCTTGCGCCACCAATCTTGCTTTGAATTTGATTGGTTTCCCCGTTTGATCTAATTGTTTGAATTTAAAAACCCACTTGAGGCCTAGCACATTCACGTTCTCCGGTCTGTCTATCACCTTCCAAACCCCCATCTCTTCCATGGCTGTCAGTTCAACATCAATAGCATTCTTCCATTCATCAGCATGAGTATCTTTCATCGCGGCGTTATAGCTTTTAGGTTCTTTCATACACGCTGATAGATTGATTTGAGAAGTCATTCCTTCAGACTGAGCATCCTCCTCTTGAACTGTACGTTCTCCACTGAAGTCACCTAGCGTAAGCGCGTTGACGATGAACTCGAGACTTCCTTTTTTCGGTGGATTGTTCAGGATTTTGTTGAGAGAGTCGGAATTTGTTGCTTTTGGTGATTCGACAGCTGTATGAACGAATTTGTCTTCGTACGGGAATTCTGCTATGCCAGTCTTGAGTAGGACTTTCGACGCAGGATCATAGAAAAGCCAGCCTTTGCCTCCATCAACATACCCTATCATTACGCATCTACGACCTCGGTCGTCCAATTTGCCATTACGTTGAGCTTCGTGTCGGTGGATAAAGGCTGTCGATCCAAAAGTGCGTATGATGTCGAGTTGTGGTTTACGCCCAAAGAACATCTCGTAAGGTGTTTTATCTCCTGTAAGGGTGTTGGGTGTTCAATTGTGGAGGTAGCACGCTGTCAGATATGCGAAGGACCAAAAAGTTTGTGGGAGATGTGATGCCGCCAGCATCGTTCGTCCCATTTCACTTATCGTTCGATTTAGACATTCTGCAACTCCGTTCTGCTCTGGTTCGTATGGATTAGAATGTTCATGAACGATACCTTTGCCTTTGAGCCAGTTGCTGAAGGTAGTCTTGATGTACTCCCCCCCGCCGTCAGTTCGAACATGCTTCACTTTTAATCCGGTTTCGCGTTCCCAACGGTTGATTACGCGCGTGAAAGCTTCCGGTACGTCAGACTTGTGTTTGAGGATTACAATGTCGGAGAATGTTGTCGCAACGTCTCTGAATGTCACGGTGAAACGATTACCGTTCACATCCTCTGGAAACGGTCCCATCACGTCGGAGACGATGACATCCAGTAGTCCGAGTTCCTGCTCAGAACGGCCCAACTTACGTTGTCGAGTGCTCTTACAGGTCAAGCAGTCTTCACATGTGAATGAAGATGCGGGAATGGATTTGGGAAGACCAAGACCGAGTTGACCATGACATAATTGTCGAATTCTCTTCATGCTAACGTGACCAAAGCGTCTGTGCCACAGATAAGCAATGTCTACATCCTTCTCAGCATTCATGACGTTCACTCTTCCTATCTTCTCAGGTTCTTTCTCATCACAAATCAAGGTTTTCATTGCATTTATCAACCATTTTCTGTCTGCATATTTTGCTACAATTGACTTTCCGTTCAAGAATCTGATGATCATGTCCTTCCCCCAGAACCATAACTTTGCACCCTGCTCCACTAACGCTGCCTGTGAGATCAATGTGTTTGTAGCTTGTGGGCTATAATACACGTCCGTGATTTCGTAATTTGAACCATCTGATGTCTTCACTCGTAACGATCCTTGTCCTACTATGCAAGCGTTATCTCCATGAGCGGCTGTGTTCAACTTGATTGGGGAAGACAGCTTCTCATAGTTGATTAGGGATGACAGGTCGTTGCTCACATGATGAGTAGCGCCGCTGTCCAACAGATATTCTTTGTTGGTCTCGTCAGGTGAGTTACCTTCAGCGCTCCATGCAACGGTCGATGCTGAGATTTGAGAAGGTCCGGATGGTGGTGTTGAAGGAACTTCCAGGTGAGCTTGGTGTGCTGTTACGTTTGGTGCTCCATGGGTGGCTGATCCGTAAACGGCTTTTCTCGTGTACGTCACTCCATTCGAACATTTGACCCAATCATTGAAATGCGGCGCCGTCCTAGCTTGGAAGCGTTGAAACGACGGACAATTGCTCTTGCCGTGACCGAAAGTCGCACAATGGAAGCACTGCCATATTCCTTTGTGTACTTCTTTGCAAGCTGATCTCGGTGGGACGATGGGTGAGGCAACTGTCGCATCTCTGGCTTTCGTGTCTGGAAACATGGGGGGTGGGGGTGGCGCTCCGTGCAAACGTTGTTGTTTACATTTGGAAGATGGGTATGATGAAGACGTATAAGAAGAATTGGAAGGCATGGGGTAAGATGATCTCGGCTTATTCCGTTTAGAGGTATTCAATTTCTGGAATGAGGAAGCTAGGGCTTGTACGTTCATCTTGTTTTCGTTCACGGTTTTGCGGGTGGTGATCACATTTTGAATAGTCGATCTGATTTCGGAAGACGTGAATGATGATTTGTCTGTTCGATAGCGTGCGTCGAGGATCGCGTTGACTACGTCCATACCGTATTCACCCGTCGTAGGTGAGCATAGTTGGTAAACCATACCCTTCACGATATCCTCGTCCCATTTAAAACCAACTGATTTAAGTTTGTCGAAGTTGGTGTTTACTTCGTTTACAAAAGTCATAAGATCAGTCGTTGCAGGATTGAATTGTCGTAACATCAATTTTCTGAAGATAACATATTGAGCGGTTCTTCCTCCTTGATGAAAAAGTTCCTCTAAGGTATGTAAGGCATCGTGAGAGAGGGTCTTCTTATAAATCAAATCTTGCAGTTCCTCCGCGATGGTTGAGTTGATGACTCGTCCGGCACACTTATCGATGGCCATCTCCACTGGGTTGTCCTGATCGACTTTTGATGAGTCCCAGTAACTGGATACACCGGTCATGTCGAAAATGGCACGTTCGGTTCTGAGTTTCCAGCGGGCGAGATTGGTACCGTCGAGTGATAAGTGCTTGATGTTACCCACAAATTTGTGAACATCATCGTGCTTCTTGGTGAGTTCTTTAATTCTTTCGGATAGCAATTCTGACATGTCTGGAGATGAATCTCTTGATTGAAATAAGGTATCTCTACGTTTACGACTAATGAAACTGATGGTTTTATCCGCAGACTCGGAGTCGTACTCTTCGTCGGCAGGTAGGTGAGGTGGTATTTGTATAAAGGATTTTGGATCAAGAGGTGCTTGTGGGAAACTTGCTGGAGTGTTCTGTCTCGTGTTAACGGTGGCTTCGCTTTCTACGGTTTGGGATCGAGTACAATTATCGTTTGCGTTTACGTTTTCGGTTTCGTTTTGGTTGCGATTTTCTGATTGGGCACGAGATCGAGATCGAGTGGATACTGAGCTTTTGGGTGGACTTCTGGCTAACGGCATGTGAATTAAAAAACGATGCTGAGTGGCGGCTCAGGCTTATACGGTGAGTGCTTCTGTTACTGAAAGACTATGATTTCAAGTACGATCGTATGGTAACGCAGCTCATAACCTATAACAGATAGGTCGACCGGCGAGGATTAGCTCTCGTCCAAGGTATCAGCTCCACAATAGATGATGATGTAATTACCTATAACAGATAGGTCGACCAGCGAGGATTAGCTCTCGTCCAAGGTATCAGCTCCACAATAGATGATGATGTGGAAGCCGATGCCGAGGAGTCGAGACTATATCTACTCTAGCCTGTACACCGCACGTGACCTGCTGTGGCGCAGTCGTGTACCTACAACTGTCTACAACAGTTATACTATCCTTAAGCAACAATGTCCCACACTGCGACTCGCACCTCGAAGACTGATAATTCTAGTTTTATACCCATGTCAAGAATTAGATTGCGCGGGAAAGGAAACTGATTGTACGGTGTTCCACTAAACTCATCTAAGTCCCACGCTGACTCTCGCACGCTTCGAGCGCAGCGAGGGACTTATGACTCCCAAGCACATTTTCGCATGTGAGGTGAATCCGGCGCATAATGTACATATTTTTTTTTTGAGGATTGTGCTCCCCTCCACAAATGAAAGCTCTTCAAAGTTTGAGGTTTCAGAGAGATATAAAGGATCTCAGCAGTTACACAGCGGTCTACATGTGGCATGTATCTCTCAAGCACCAAACTTTGCAGTCATTTTTTGGTGGAGGGGAGTATGTACATTCCTCGGGAAAAAAAATATGTACATTATGCGCCGGAGTCAGGCGCACAACTTTTTATTTTGGACCATCTCCGAATCCTCGGTGTGGAAAACGGTAAAAGCGTTCAAAGGACGCTCCCTGCAAAATCCAAAACCTTGAGCAATGAGTTTGTACGAGTTTGGCATAAGTCCCTCGCTCGACGCCTTGCCAGGATGCGCGAGCGCGGGACTTTGTTAAGTTTAGGGAAATGAAACTTGGCAGGGAAAAACTTCACTCCTTATAAAGCTTTTTCACCTATTGTGAAATTTCTTGGTCCAAAGAAATTTTTTCTTTGCCTAATTGAGACGCTTTGATCTATCGAAAAAAAAACAAGGAAATTGAGGAACTATTCCTCTGCGGCCTCTTGAAATTTCTGCTTTTTGCAAAATTTCAGATGGAGACTGTAGCAGACTGTACACCAGGGGGTAAATCCTGGTAAATTGCACTGCACAATTACGGTTTTTGGAGCCGTTCAGAAACGTGTCACTTTTAATTCAGTCGACACATTTCTGAGACGTTTTCAAAGATTCCGTCACAAAGGCAGTTCCCACCACTGCACAATGCGGTGGAAGAAAACCGGAGCTGAGCGGTCTCATCACAGTTCTTGCAACGATCTGTGGGACGTTCTGGAACGGTTCTCTTCTTTGAAGGCAAGTGCCAAAAATGGCGGAGACCAAGCAGACTTGAACCCCTGCCCCACCAAAAGAGATCTGGCCGTAGACCATGCTCCTACACCACTGCCACCCCGGGCAAACAGATGACGTTACATACGTAGCGTTGCCCCAACACCTCGGGCCCGCGTGTGAAGCGTCAGATGTTACATATGCTGGAATTTGACGGGGTCGGCTGTCATTATGTAGCGTCAACTACCCTTCTTGGCGTCAGCTACCTTCACCTATCCAGCCTACCCATCATCAGCGTCACCAACCGTTGCACTCATTCCCTGTCATCATCAACTATATTTTTCATCATGTTAGATTCATTGGTTCACTGCACTTGCACCCAGTGTAACAAACAAATCTGTACGGATGATAATGGTAAACCAGTTCCTGGCCAAATGGTTCATCCCAGAACTCGACGAAGACATCTCAATAATCATCAGGAAGACCTTGAAACCAAAATAATGTCAAACTTGATTGAACAATTTGCTGCAAAAATGAAGGTTCCCACTGAACACGAGCCAGAATACTCTTTGTCTGAATCATCAGACACAGTCGAGCCATCTGGAGCCACAACTGAACTAGTCTGTAAGTATTCATGTGCCTCATTCTCTCATCCTTTGCATAGCTGACAAACATCAAATAACTTTCACTTGTAGACCTTGTAACTTTTTTCATCGCTTGGCTCTACTTGGCTTGTAGTATGACTCGTGCCAATTTTTGTGTGGCGCGAGATTACCTTGTCCGGATCATTGACTTGACCTCTCAAACTCGGCTCACCAAAGACTGGATTGGCTCTATACCAAAAGACGTGCAAACAATCACCAAGCGGTTGGATCTTGAGGCCTCAATCAAGCATTTTGTCTGCTGCCCTACGTGCTTTTCATTATACGACATCGAGACGGCGCCTACAGAATGTGGATATTGAGAGCTAAGCACCTGCGACCCATGCCAAACGGACCTATTCATCTCACACCAAATCCCTGAACTACTATCAATAATCCCTAAACATCAAAAGCCGCGAAGTTCTGGAAATAATCACAAAACAAGGACGCCTGTGTCAACTTTTGTGCTGCAAGACTTTCAGCAATGGTTAACTTGGTTTCTATCCCAAGTCAATGTTGAAGATGCTATTGACAAATGGGATGAAAAATGTAAATCAGAGTCGAATGGTGTCTTGGATTATGTTCAATCACAAGTGTGGACCGCTCTATATCCCGGAATCAAAACATCATCGTCCAAAGATAGCTTGTCTCATGTATTACAATTGGGGTTCTTGCTGTTCGTGGATTGGTTCAACCCTCTGGGGAACAAGATTTCAGGACAACAAGCATCAATTGGGATCTTCGCGCTTCACTGCTTAAATCTGCCACCTCAAGATCGTCATCATATCAGGTTCACTTATCTTGCTGCAGTCGTCCCTGCTCCAGGCCAACCGGACATGACTACAACAACTCATGTACTTGCCCCACTCATTGACCAACTACTCCAACTTGAACATGGAGTCATAATAAAGGGTTCAAGGGCTTACCAAAGGCATCACTGCGCTGCGTAAAGTACAAATCATGATCCCCAAGTGATTCCACAATGTGAACGAACATATCTCAATTCATACAAAATCAACGGCAAAACAGGCCTTCGCCATAGACAGGTGTTGGGCCAAAGTAATCATTCATTAATCTAGCATGGCCTGCCTGAGGATGACGGTCTAAGTTAGGAGAACAGCCGGGGAGAGAGCCTCCCGGCCCTTGGGATTCCTCTAATGACATGATCAAGTTCAGCATATCAGAGTTAAAGGTGGACAGCAAAGACATGGCTTGAGCACGGAGTGAGGCAGCAACCTGGTATTGAGCAATGAAATCTACCAAGGGGATGGTCATGGTGAAGTGGAAAAAGAATTGATATGAGTGTAAATATGTATATACAAAACTATTGGACTGGGTCTTGAAGATGAAAGTGTAATGACTACAGGGAAGGGATGCAATGGAGAGTGTTTGTGGCAGAAGGGCAGAGGGCGAAAGGGCAGGTTATAAGTAAATCAATACCTCAAACATTGTGAACAGCACCTCTATTATCGGGTGATGTTAAACTTGTTGTATGTGTGATTGAGCGATGTGAACCAAGTTAAATCCGCGGTAATCGTGATCATCACTGGTCTTATTGGGCAAAGTAAACCTTGTGCTTATGGAATTGAAGGGAAACACGGGGAACCGCGGTCACCGTGAACAAAACAGCTGTGGTCGGGTGATGTTAACCTTGTGCTCTGTGTGATTGAGCAATCTGATGGTGTGGTCAATTGATCACATATCCAAGGTTTTGGAGGGAGGGGGTTTGATCACATAGTACGTAGGTGAGTGCTCACCTACGTACATTTTGGGTTATTGCTGACGGGGGTTGAACCTCAAATGAACCAAATTGGGAGTTTAGATTGAGACTCAGCGCGGCGTTGCATGGTGCTGTCGCCCAATAAAAATTACAGCTGTCCAGCCAAGGAAAACTGTATTTGTTTTTGGATTCAGCCACATTGGAGATGCTCTTACAAGCAGTTGTACCCAGTGGAACTGAAAGTTCATCTCCTGTACCATCATCATATCTACGCACTTGATGTTTTCCTTCAGGTACTCTCAAAGCTAGGTAGTCACTTTAGGAGGATCAAGTTTATAAAGAATTTGAGCAAAGGGACCACGTTTGATAGTTTGTACTTACAACTACTGTTCAAAAAGTGGCACTTCAACACCGATTGCAAACAGTGTCAAAAAAACGGTTCCACCGCCGTGTCAGTCACCTCATCCGGTCTCTGACATCTGGTGCGTTCCTGACACGGTGGTGTGACGTTTTCCGAGACGGAAACAGCGACACCGGTTCCACACGTTTCTGGTCGGTTCATATCACCAAAACTTTGAAAACGTCACAAAAACCAGCCGGCACCAAGGACCCTTACCCCCTGGTGTAACACAACTGCAGGGATTAAACATTGGAATAATCTTAATCTTTTTGGTTTTGTTATGTCCGATTGGGTGTACCACAATTTTTTTGAGCAATCGTTCTTCATCCAGCTCATATGGCTACAACCGCAAGCCTTATGCGTTGCTTGTTGTATCTATTTCATCTGGTTAATTGTCTGGTTCATCTTGTATTGAGTCTCAAATTCATCTACCTATCATTATGAAAAAACAATGCCATTAACACGAAGTAATTCAACACCCAACCTGCCTGCCAAAAATATCACCTCAGAGAAGTCAAGGGCTGTGAACCGAGTAACTCTTCCTCAGTCAACCACAAAGGCCTCCAATGAGAAGCTCTCTGATTTGATCACCAAGTTATGTGAAGATCACTACAGCAAAGTGCCTCGATCACAGCAAACAGAGGCCACTGTTAGCTTGGTCCACGGGAAGAATACCTTCCTCATGGCTGGTACCGTTTTTGGAAAGAGTTGTGTTGCGGAGTTGTTTCTTTTTCTCTTTGCAAAAGTGCGTAAGGCAATGGTCCTAATTCTCAACCCGTTGGACACCCTTGGAGATAATCAGGTGGGGATTATCCCCTATCCACAAATTATAATGATACGGATGGCTCACTGGACTGTTTCAGGTTGCTGACAAAATTAAGAATGGTTTCACTGCAATAAACCTCACCCAAGCCAATATGACACCGGAAGTAGCTGATAGGATTATGGATGGGAAATATCAATTTATTTATCTTGTAAGCATAACAACTGCTTTATACTTAGGTAAATTTGGTCACTCATTTCTTGCTCCAGAGCCCTGAGATTTTCCTCAATAGCCCTCTATTTCTAAAATTATACTTCAACAATGATTTCCAAAGGCGGCTGATTTTGAAGGTTGTGGACGAAGGCCACTTGATTTACACCTGGGGTCTTGTCGCCAGTGGAGTTGCTTGTAAAACTGCTAGTTGGAGTAAAACTCAGGACATTGGTATTTTCAGACCTTCGTATGGAAGCTTATGCGGCCGCTTGATGGCTACTCACCACGTGCCTGTACTTATCATGTCGGCTACATGTCGACCAAAAGCCTTCAATGCAATACTCAAAAATCTTCGATGGTGCCAGTACATTGATGTAACTGAAGTACGAGCTGAGCTGGTTCATTATGAAATATGCTTTATTTGGTTATCAATAAAACACACTCTAGAAGATTGTCTAGATCTGCATCAGTTCTTTCCGCCTGCCAATATCATCCCGGACAGTGAACTTCCTTGAACTTTAATATACTCTGGTTCTCAAAATCATGCTTTCAATACAATGGATTTGGTTAACATTGCACGCAAGCGACTTCTTAATACTAAAAATGGTAGAAGCTCCTGTGCATGGAGATTCCACTCGGACTCTGGAACCAAGGACAAGGAAGAGAGGTGTTTAGACTTTGTAGCAGGTTCTTTGGCAGTGATATGTTGCACTATGGCACTTGGTTTGGGCCAGAATTGGAGCATTGTCCAACAAGTCATTGTCATGGGTCAAGGGGAGCCTTCTTCGTTATGTCAGATGCTTGGCCGCTGTGGACGTGACGGAACTGCTGGTTTAGGCTTCATGGTAGTTGAAAAAAGTCGTTGAGGTGGTAAAAACAAGATTTCGGATTTCAAGAATGTGGAAGGAATGTCAGATGATGACAGGATGGATGCACTGGCGATCACACCTGTCTGTCTTCGTGTGGCCTTTGCTATTGATAACAAGTGAGATGTTTCTTTTGTCTTGTAAGCATCATGAGATGAGGCGTACATCAAAGAATACAATCACCAATCCCAAATAGCTCCATGCCTCTGCTCAAACTGCAGGCCCAATCTTGTATTTGGTCTAATGGCCAAACAGCATCAAATAATGTGTGTCAACTTTGTCAACATTGCCACTTCAACAGTTGTTGTAGTTGATCCAGATCAGGCCAACATTTCTGATCCGTTGTCGCGCAGACGGACTGTTTCTAATTCCATCCTGACCTGTCAACCCAAAGACAAAGCACGGGATCTGCCAGCGCTGCAGGACCTTGTCGCTTTGCTACGATTAAATTTTAATTCTTTATACAAGCGTCTTTTTCCTAGGGAGAACCACTTCATTGACAGACTATCTATGCTATCTGATCAACACTGTTGGCTGATTGCTAAAAACTCGGATATCATTGGAAAAACTTCTTCATTACGTGAAATACTAGGCAGTGAGGGATGTGAAGGCCTTTTTGACTGTATCATTAATACTATCAAAAATTTTGGAAGGTCAGAAGCCTACAAGGCCGAAAATCAAAAACACCTTTTGTTCATTTCAAAAAATAGGTTGGACGTTGCTCACAGAAAAGAAGAACATCTTAAAAAAAAAATTCAAAAGGCTGCAAATACTCCACTTGGTGCAAGTGTGCACAACGATTTGTCTCAAACACAAACACCTATACCATCATCCTTTCCGGCAGTTTCAAATTCTTCTGGTCCACTTCAAGTACCAAACTCTCGATCTCAACAAGTGGCCTTTGCTATTCAGAATGATCTCCGTCCTCACAATGATTTGCCTCAAAAACAAACACCTATACCATCATCTATACCAGCAGGTTCAAGATCTTCTGGTCCAGTTCAAGTACCCAATTCCCAATCTCAACAAGTGACCTTTGCTACTCAGAATGATCTCTGTCCTCTTAAACGTGTATCATTGTCAGCCCTGAGTACATATACATGTACCCAAAACTAACCTGTAACAGTAAAAACCCTTTGTATAAAATCAATTACATACTACATACTGAATATAAACTGTATGTAACATGTAATACAATGTATCAAAACCTTTATTACATATATATGAACCTGTAAAACAACATGTAATATGTAATAAATCACCATTTACACCTCATAACTCAGTGTCAAGAGTTAAATGCTTATATTACATATCACACATAACATGTATATGTAACTAAGCATCACTAGTAACAATCATCACTATATGTTAATGACTAACCCTGAACCAATGTAGTGATAATAACAAATATCACTACAGTTAGGTTTAGAGAGGAGAGTATATAAATCCCTCCTCTCTCAGCCTTCAGAGGAAGACCCCCAAGCATTTTTTATTACACACACTTTTAAGAACCATTAAAGTTCTACTGAAGTAACATCAAGAGTCTTATAAATATAAGACTAGTGATATCTTCATTACTTTAATCTGTTCCTTGATTAAAAGTAAGTAATACCTTCACTCCTTCTGGATCCTCTACTTCCCCCAAGTAGGAACTATTTTAGGTTGGTGACCTTCCAACAACCCAAGGCTAGTGACCTACATACAAGTACTTTCAGGCTGGTGACCTTAAGAACAACCATAAGTTGGTGACTTTAAGAACAACCAGTGTAGTGACCTTATTTCACTCTTTAATCTGTTACTTAAAAGATTAAAGGAAGGACTGTGGGATCCATCCTTCATTAATTATAACATTTATATATTATAATTACAAACCTCCTCTTCAGGAGTCTCTTAACTGTAGTCTGTCTGGATTTATCCAAACAGACCATCCCTTTTCCTTTTTCTTCTCTCTCTTCCTATATTTCTAGTTGTAGTTACCTTATATTTGAAATATAATCTAATCAATTGCAACCATAAAGCCCTATTAGCCCAAATTAGTGAGCCTTGAGTACTCTTCTGAACACTCAACCCTCACATTTGGGGGCCTCATCGTGTTGAAACCCAAAAACCTCAACCTTTTAACAAAAAGTGTGAGACATCATAGAACTAGACAACTCAAAACATAAATCAATAATAACTTGGATTCAAGTGTTAGAACACTTCAAGTATTACACTACACAAACCAGATTCTCATTAAGAATCACACAAAAAAAAACTACACATCACCTCTTAAATAGATCATCAATAAAGATTGTGCATTGTGATTAATCACCATCACCTAGCTAAAATCCATACCACAAGAAAAAAAAAACTTGAAATTGAGAAGTTGTTGATCTTTTACCAACCCCTTGAAATTTTTAAACTCATTCGCAATTCTGTTTATTTTACTTTGTTATCATTGTTTTGTTTTTTTGAGTGATACGCTGAAAAGTCATTTTTCAAGTATCCCTCAAAGATTGAAAAGGACCGGAGTAAAGTAATATTACAAAACCCGAAGAGTCGAGTATTGATTACACATACACAAGTTCAGATTTGGAAAATCCAGAAACACTCAATACAAATAGATATAGACAATCGAGAATCACTCAAACTATCAAGACAAATCAAAAGAAACCAGCGATTGATTTTTCAGGATAACAAACTGAAGAAGGCGAAGAAAATTGAATCAATAATCAAAATCGACGGGGAAAGTGAATCAAAATCAAGAACTCCGGATTTCGTCGATTGGACCAAACAACAAACAGCCTTCAAAGGAAAAAGGGTTAGTACTTTGTTCGAAAGAGTCAAGCCACAAATCTTTTCTTTAATAACATTCCAATCAATTGATTCCAAAAGAACCACACTGACCGCTTGTTTTCCATCTGACTCTTCCACCAGATCAAGAGCGTTCTACTCCACCTTAGAACTGCAAACAAATCGGTGATCAAGCTAATCCACACTGCGAGTGAAATATATATTAAGAAAAGTAAGTAATCTAACAACTAATAATTGTAATATCTTTGAAGTAGTACTTACGCAAGCCATCTACGTAGTGTTTGTTCTTGAAAACCGTATCGGACACGAACCCGACCAGATCCTTACTTCGTATAAGAAGATCATCGATCGAGAGTCAAATTGTTATCCAGAACAATCTGTTTTGACCAAAACAAACTGTTATTTCATTCACATTAAGTCATCACACTTCCAAAACCTTTTCAACTTTATCAAAGTTATCATTAAAATTAAAAGTAAACACATTATATATTTTTTCTCTCTCTTATCCTGATCCAGTATCCCAATCACCTTGAATACTAACATCGTATTCTTCTTTCTTTGATCATCAAATCATTGCTTTGAATTTTATCTAATTTTTTTTTTAATTCCTTTTTTTTAGTGTCCTTCCCACACTTGTTCAATTCTCTCGACCTCGCCAATCACGGCACTCCTCAGCAACAACTAGGTGAAACCGATCGTCCTCACCAGTCTACCCCAGCGTTACCAGATCAACAGAACTACGACAGTTCTGTCTTAGAGTTCGAAGACGCCTACGGGAACACGTCGCACGAACCGATAGTCGTCGACTCGACCACAACCACACCTGCCGCCAATCCGTTAGTAGTCGATATAGACTCTCCAGGTTCTGACGGTACCGCTAGAGAACAAGTCCGGGTTGAAGGATCTCCACCAGCAAACCTACTCGCTAATCACCAAAGTCCTGGAGCTCCAGCCCACAATCAAGGACAAGGACCCCAGGCCCAGCGTGAGTTACAACCATAATCTAGCTGTTATTGTGACTTCACCAATTGAAAGATCACCTCACTTACTATTATTATATTTTTTTTTACAAAACTTTTTTTTCCTCCGCCTTAATCAAACAACTGTCTTATCAGAACAAGTTAACGATCAAGCCCACGAGTATCATCAACAAGGCCGTCCAGCCCAAGGATACCATCAACAACGTAAGCGATAAATTTGTTTCAGATATTTAAAATTTTAGTACCTAGTGTATAATAACTGAAAACCATCGTATTGCTACAAAATTTTCCCAATTTATTTTTTATTCTCATTTAGAACAAGGACAACCAGCTCATCGTAAGTCTATTCTCTAATTTTCTTGTTGACAATCGACACAAAAGAAACTTACATTCTCATTTTATTTTACTTCCTCCTTCATTTCAATTTTGAAAACCACCTTTGAATTTTTCTGTTTTTCTTTGGATTGAAACGATTCGATTATAACATGTCTAGCCGAGCAAGCTCGACCAGCGCACGAGGATCAACAAAATCGAAGAGATCAGTCGAACCTAGATCACGAACCACAAGGAGGACACCAACAGGGGAATTATATGAACCACTACCCGCCTCAGGTAAGCCCAATCCACAGCTAGTTGAAAGTTTTGCAAAAGAAAAAGAAATTAATAAAAAAATTCTTTCATTATCAACTATAGACCCAGCAACAACAAGCAGGGTACTATTACCAACCCCACTACCCGCCAAACTTCCCAGCCCCGGTAGCGCAGTACCCCCCAGCCCCCCCAGCCGTCTACAATCCTCAGCCGAATTATCCACCACACCCTTCGCCAGCTTATCAACCCCAACGACCAGTGCAGGGCTCGAGCAATCAGCCCATGCCTCCGCCTCCTCCACCACAACAGTCGTACCAGCAGACTCAAGACGCCGAGGAAGCCCGACTCCGTCAGGCAATCATCAACCTCAAGAGGAACCTAGACGAAGCACGAGTCGCCAACAACAAGTCCAATTTTCGACAAATCCTAGGAGCAGCCAAGGAAGCCCACAGGGAACTCAAAGAGTTCCTGGGAGGCCGTTGTCACCGGTCAAGAGTGGAGGAAGTGGCGGGGTACAACCCGTACCACTTGAATCCTCGAACCATGGAGCAGTTCGATTCCCCGAGACCAGGACCATCGAGCCAACGTCGCAAGAGAGCTCACGACGAGGACATCGAGGAGATGGCAGAGAACGCGTTGAACCTTCTCGACATGATCTTGGTGGTCAAGAAGATGAAGAAAGACAATTGGGACCCAGACTCAAAAGGGAAGGGGAAGGAGAGAGAACAGTAAGTATCCTCCCTCCTCCTAGTTCTTCTTTTCATCATCACCCCTCAGTACTGTTTACTGAGACACCATTCACTGGGCCACCTTTAGTTAGCAATCCCTCCAACTATTTGTCACCTTCCATTGATTCCTTAAAGATGGAAGAAGACGAGCTAGACCAAATAAACGATCAAGGACTGTTCAACCAGTTGAATTTAGTTTCCAATCCCTCTTCCTCAATTTCTGTTTCAAACTCGTATTTAGATTTAGAAGATCTTGTCAGACAAAAAACTTATGCCATTTATGAGTGTGTTGAGCAATTAAATCCCAATTTGACCTTGTTAAGAAATCAATGTGAGCATAGTGAGCAACTAAGAGTGAGAGAGTTCCAGGTAAACTGCCAATTACATAAATCATCCTATGATGATACAATGAGTAAATTTACTGAGTTGAGAGAGCAAATTATAGAAATCAAAAAGTGACTTGACCAAGTAAATAACCAAGATCATTATGAAAAGCATTATAATGACTTTGTGAGTAAGTTATCAGAACTAAAAGAACAATTTAATGAATCTAAAGAGCAAAAAGAAAGAATTCAAAGTGAAACTCAATTTAAAAACAAAGGTAAAGGAAAGGAACAAGCACCTTCTAGTGACAATAAAGAAACTAGTGCATCAACATCAAATACAAGTGACAATGCTAAACAAGGAGAAACAGAAATACAAACTGAGAATGTTACACCACTGTATAGTCTAAACAAAACTCAAGCTCTAGTATTACAAATTAGAGGTACATTGAACAAAATATTTGAAGAACCAACACTTAAACCTTCTGAACAAAATATGATAAAACAGATGACGAATTTAGCCAATCAAATTGCTACACGTATATCAGAAAATGAGAAAAGACTGACATCCAAACTCAAAAGTTATGATAAGAATTACCACGAGACAATCAATAAATTATCACCAGAAAGAAGTCAGGATAAAGTAAGTATCAGAGAAACAAGTGACACTGTAGTAAGTGATTTGGCAGAAATGAAAATTGCATTGAAAAATTTAGACGCCAAAATGGATAAACAAATAAAATTACCAATTAAAGATCCGTATAATAAAATTGAAGAACTACTTGGGAGGCATGAAAGCCAAGTTAGCTCAACAATTGGTGAAATAAAAGAAGACACAAACATAACAAAAATCCGTGAAAATTTAAATGAGCAACAACAACAATTTGAGAGTAGTATGCTGAAATCCTACCACGCATTGCAGGAAAATATAAAAGACAATCATAAACAATTAGAAAAAGAATTATTGAAACAACAAGAAATACAAATTAAATCTTTTTCAGATCAAATGTTGAGGCAACAAGTAATATTGAATAATAAAATATTGGAGAAAAACGTTGAAATACAGCAACAACTGACACAAATGGATAACAACGCCAACGAAGCAAGGTTGTCAATTATTCAGGAACTCAAACCTGACATAGGAAGTAACGACAATAATACTCCTAGATCAATGAGCCAACCAAATCCAAATGTACTCCATAGACATTCCAATTCACCTTTTGAGGAAAATCCACGAGTGGATCCATCACTTAGAGGAGATGCCAGATTCAGACTAGCCACAACAGAACCACGGGAAAGGAAAGTGAGCTATGTAGAACCTACACCAGTACATAGGAATTTTCAGAGCCCAATGATGCGTGAAAGAGCAGAAGTAAGAGAAGACACACTTCCACCTCGAGATAGATCATTTATGAGAGAAAGCACAGCTCACACAGCCATGACAGAATCTGCCAGAGAAGATAACTTGACAAAAGACTTGACTAAACTTTGGCCAACAGGAAAAGATTGGAAAAAAATTAGTGGAGACGGTGAATATAATCATAATGATTACATTGATTGGTGTGATGATCTGATCATCACCCTGAAAATGGACCCTATTGTTGTCGTAAGCCATCTAGCAACAGCTTTTACAGGCACGGCAGGACAATGGTACATAGACAAACGTAAGACTAGAGGTTCCGTGACGTGGGATGAATGGAAGGAAGAAATCCATAAGAGGTTTGGTAACAATGTTTGGAAAAATAACATGGAAGATTTATTTTTGAAAGACAAATTTGATGCCAATATACACACACACTACACAAAATGTCATCTTTACCGGGCGGTAAAGAAAACTACTGACATAGAAAAGTCCTGAGGCAACAGGAAGAGAGCTAAAAATCTGAAAAAATATGCACCTTGTTCCTAGATGTTGGGGCGTCATGACGAGTATTTTTTTGTATTTTACACACAGATATTGGTTAATGTACTAACAATAAAGGCTGAGAATCATCAAAAACCCACCTGTAACAATACCTGAATTTGGCCCTTGACTTTGAAGACAGGATTTTGAATCTTCAACATCAAT
>NW_006768784.1:520891-525625 GCF_000204055.1 Melampsora larici-populina 98AG31
ACCACAAAATATTGTCTTCATACTCATGACCCAAATTTCAGGTATTGTTACATGTGAGTTTTTGATGATTTTCAGCGTTTATTGTTAGTACATAAACCAATATCTGCGTGTAAAATACAAAAAAATACTCATCATGATGCCCCAACATCTAGGAACAAGGTGCATATTTTTTCAGATTTTTAGCTCTCTTCCTGTTGCCTCAGGACTTTTCTATGTCAGTAGTTTTCTTTACCGCCGGGTAAAGATTACATTTGGTGTAGTGACAGATCCCACGGCTTGGTCTTTGAAACAAAAGAAGAGAATTTCAGCTTTTGATCCAGATTCTTCTGAAGACAGAATAGTGAATAAAATTCTGGATAAAGTTGATGGTGATGCTAGGAATGCAATTAAGAGCCAACTCTCTACGCCATACGAGTGGGATATGTTTTTGATGGTATTCAAAGATATTTTTGAAAATACAACTATCATCACAAAGAAGAGATACTTGAATAGACCAAGGAGACCATTTATTGACAATAGAGCCACCCTTAAAGATGATAAAATCCAAGGAACCTCTAGTACAAGCGTTCAACCAAGTACATCAGAAAGGAAACCGTCTAGAGCATGCCCCAACTGCGGAAGTAAAGATCCAAAACATCAGTGGAGAGGATGCAAAGATAAGAAAATCAATGTGATTGACGAAGACACTGAAGATAGTGATAATATGAATGACGAGTTTGACTTTCAAGGAGGACAACTTTCAGGAGATTCAAGTTCAGACAGTGGAGGAGAAAATGAACAAAATCTACATCAACAGAATGTCTGCATGATTGATACTCATGAAAATAATGAGAAAGGCATCAATGTGAGAGTTGGTTACTCTTTTGAGTACTCAAGGCTCACTAATTGGGCAAGGTGGGTCTTATAATGCCAGCAATTAAGATTATATTTCAAATATAAAAGTAGTTACAAGAATTATAAAACAAAGGGAAATGGCAGAAGAAGGGAAGATACTGGAAGTTTATAAATGGTGAAGGGTGGATCCTAGCCCTTCCTTTAATCCTCAAGTGACAGATTAAAGAGTGGTTTGAAGTTCACCAGACTAGTTGTTCTATGGTCACTAACCCTGGGTTGTTCTTATGGTCACCAACCTTGGGTTATTATATGGTCACCAACCTGGGTTGTTCTATGGTCACCAACCTTGGGTTGTTATATGGTCACCAACCTATTAGAGTTCTACTTAGGGGTAGTAGAGGATCCAGGGGAGAGGGAAGAGTATTACTTACTTTTAATCAAGGAACTGATTAAAGTAATGAAGATATCACTAGCCTTATATTTATAAGACTTTTGATGTTACGTCAGTAGAACTTTAATTGTTCTTAAAAGTAGTGTGTAATAAAGCTTGGGGGGTAATCTCTCAAGGCTGGGAGAGGAGGGGTTTATATACTCTCCTCTCCAAACCTAACTGTGGTGAGATTTGTTTACATCCCTACTTTGGTTTAGGGTTTGATTATTATTATTATTTGGGATTATTACTAATAATACTTAATTACATATACATGTTATGTGTAATATGTAATATAAGCTTTTTTAACTCTTGACACTGAGTTATGAGGTGTAATTGATATTTTCTTACATATTACATATCATTTCAAATGTATATGTATATGTAATTAAGATGTATATATGATTTATTACAAGCTACATATGTTTTGTAAGCTTTATGTACATGTAATTAGTTGTCTTAAAGGTGGTTATATATATTACAAGTTAGTCTTTGGGTACATACATATGTACCCAGGGCTGACATTCCCCACCCTCAAAGGAGGTCATTACTTCTTTTCAGAAGGTTTATGAGCTCTTCTTTGGGCTCTGAATTCTCGCAATGTTGTTTTGTTATTTGGGCCTTTATCTGCTGGTAGCCATTCATCTTCATCTGCACTCCTATTCTTGTATCTTACAAGATAAAGTGTAGTAGATTTACCGTTAACTTGTGTGTCTCTTTGTTTTATTATGTGTGAGAAAATCTTTTCTCCATCAGTTTCAAACCTGATAGGGGTTTTCTTAGGTATTTCTCTGTCAGGAAATTTGCTCTTGTCAGAAGCGTGAAACTTCTTTATTAATGAGATTGGAAATACTGGATGTTTTCTCCCAAATTCCTCTGTCAGTGCTACTTCTACTGCATTGCTCCCATGAAATTTTAGTATTACAAATGGTCCAACAAATAGGTCTTGAAGTTTCTTAGGTCCTTGAAGGTTGTTAAAGTTTGTAGTGGATAGTAGTACTTGTTCACCTATTACAAACTTAGGTTCTTTATGAGTCTTATTCCATCTTTCTTGATTATATGTCACAGAATCTTCAATACATTGAGCTGCTCGAGCTCTTGCTTTACCAAGCATATCAAAGAAACTTAAGGAAGTCGGATGAAATTTGACATTTTTATTTTTTATCTGGTCTTTTGGTAATCTAGGACAATAGCCTCTTTCTACTTCAAAAGGCTTTTTTCCCGTTGTGCTATGTATGCTGCTATTATATGCTAATTCTAAGGCTGGTAGTAATGTATGCCAATCATGTGTATGTCCATCTTTATCTGTGTAACAAAGTCCTTCAGTGCAATACCTTCTGATTATTTCAGTTAAGGTACTAATGTTTCTTTCACTGAGACCATCAGTCTGTGGATGATAAGCAGTGGAAAGAGCTAATGTTGTTCCAATAAGTGTATGTAGACTTTTCCAAAATTCAGAAGTAAACTTTGGATCTCTGTCACTGATGATTATTTGTGGTAATCCTACGTCACTTATTATTCTTTCCCAGAATAATAACGCAATATCCATTGCTGTTGCTTCTTTGTAGCATGGTAAGAACCTTGTCCTTTTTGAAAATCTGTCTACAATGACTAGTACACAGTTGTAATTGTTATTTAATGATGGTGGAAGACCTGTAACAAAATCCATGTTAATGACTTCCCAAGCATACATTGGTTCTTCTATTCTTTGAAGTAAACCAAATCTTTTTCCTGTGGCTTTATTTGCTTTTTGACATCTTTCACAAGTTTTTACGTATTCTTCAACATCTTGTCTCCAATTTGGCCACCAGGCTGTGCTTTTGATCCTATCTACTGTCCGGTCTTCCGACAGATGTCCTGACATAAATTCATCATGGCATACGTGTAATGTTTGTTGAATATGTTCAGTAGTCATTATTACTAACACCACAGTATGCTTTTCTCTAAAATATAGTAGGTCAGACTCAAGTGAAATTTTTCCCTGAGTTAGTCCATCTTTCCAAGGTTGTTCAAGTGTACTTGATAGGCTCAGATTAGTATTCTGTGCAGATAATATTCTTGTAAGTTTAGCTGTGTTGCTATTCTTTTCATAACTAGCTTTTACTTCATCAAAAAATTCTTCAGACAATTCACATAAACTGATTCCCATCACCGGAATGTCTCTTTCCATTTCTTCAGGTTCCCACGCTGGATTACTGGAATCATTTGGTAATGCCATTCTACTAAGTCCATCAGCATTGTTGTGGAATTTTCCTGGTCTATGAGTAATTGTCATAAATGGTTTATACTCTTGTATTGCCATCATCCACCTTAGCATGTGTCTGCTTGGAGATTTGAGATTTGTTAGTGATCTTACTCCGGTACAGTCTGTTATTACTTCAAAGTAACTACCATCCAAATAGTAGTGTAATTTTTCTAATGCCCACACTAGTGCTAAAGCTTCTAGCTGCGGCGAAGAATATCTACTTTCAGTGTCTGTCAGTTTTCTAGATATAAAAACTATTGGTCCTTCTTTTGGTTTTCCATCAATGATTTGTGTTTGATGGAGTGCTGCTCCTAACCCTTCAATTGATGCATCAACATAAAGTTTAAAAGGTTTCTCGAAGTCAGGGTGAAACAGGATTGGTGCGGTTGTAAGTATTTGTTTGATTTTATTCACTGCATCAATTCTTTCTTTTGTCATCTCAAAGACTACTCCTTTAGCATAAAGTTTGTAGAGGCGACGAGTAATCATTCCGAAGTTTGGAATGTGAGCTCTATAGTAGCTTGTAAATCCTAAAAATGAACTCAATTCTTGTTTATCCTTTGGGCAGGGTTTTTGTAGTACTGCAGCTACTGAGTTTTGATCTACTGCTACCCATAGTCCTGATACACGATGACCTAGGGCTTTGCATTCTTCAAAACCAAAGTGGCACTTTTTTAGAGATATTGTCATTCCCATTGCTTTAGCTCTTATCAATATTATCTCCATTGCTACAAGATGTTCTTTCCAAGTTGTGTGAAAAAGAATAAGGTCATCAATATAAACTTTAAGCCATCCTTCCCTTAGTTCTTTTGGAAACTCTGTATCCATCATTCTTTGAAAGAAAGCTGGGGCATTTTTGATTCCAAAAGGCATTCTAATATATTCAAATATCCCTAGATGACATATAATTCTAAGGAATTTTCTGCTATTGATTTCCACTATATTTTGATGAAATCCTTTCATTATATCCATCAGAGTAATAATTCTTGCTCTAAAGAGATTTGTCAAAGATTGATCTATCCTAGGTAGTGGGTATCTATCAGGCTTGGTATATTGATTAAGGGCTCTAAAGTCTCCACAAAGTCTGGACTTATCATTGTGCCATGCTATCAAAACAGGTGAAGTCACATCTACTTCTTCGTCACTCCCTACTTTTTGTATTACACCCATACTAAGTATGTCAGCCCTGAGTACATATACATGTACCCAAAACTAACCTGTAACA
>NW_006768784.1:525738-527100 GCF_000204055.1 Melampsora larici-populina 98AG31
AACATGTAATATGTAACAAAACACCATTTACACCTCATAACTCAGTGTCAAGAGTTAAATGCTTATATTACATACCACACACAAGATGTATATGTAATTAAGCATTACTAGTAACAATCATTACCACATGTCAATAAATAACCCTGAACCAATGTAGTGATAATAACAAATGTCACTACAGTTAGGTTTGGAGAGGAGAGTATATAAACCCCTCCTCTCTCAGCCTTCAGAGAATCCCCCAAGCAATTATTACCCACTACTTTTAAAGAACAATTAAAGTTCAACTGAATTAAAATATCAAGAGTCTTATACAAATAAGACTAGTGATAAGCTTCATCAACTTTAATCAGATTCCTGATTAAAAGTAGGTAATACAATTCTTCATTTCCCTCTGGATCCTCTAGTGACCTCCAACAACTCCAGGCTAGTGACCTTAAGAAGAACTTCAGGCTGGTGACCTTAAGAATAACCCCAAGTTGGTGACTTTAAGGACAACCAGATTGGTGAACTAACTCACTCTTTGATCTGTTACAATGAAGATTAAAGGAAGGTCCAGGATCCAACCTTCATATATTATAATAAACATCATATTATAATTACTGAATCTCCTTCTTAGGAGTCAATTGACTGAAGTCTGTCTGGATTTGTCCAAACAGACTGTCAGTCCCTTTTCCTCTCTTTAATTTTCCTTCTTTACTTCAATTTGTAACTACTACATATTTGAAATAAAGAAGTTAAATTTAATATACCTACCATTCTACCCATCAGTGAGCACTGAGTACTCTTACAAAGAGCACCCAGCCCTCACATTTGGGGGCCTCATCGTGTTGAAACCCAAAAACCAACCTCAACTTTTACCAAAAGTGTGAGTTTCATATCTCTAGACAAAGAATAAGAACCAATAGACTGTGAAGGACAAGTGTCATCATCTCAATAAACTACTAACAATCACCCTAACCGTTAAAACAATCATCAAACAATTGACCATTGTGATTGATCACCAACCACTTTTGACCACTACATATCAACAAAACTTTCATAATTTTTTTTTCTTTTCATCATCAAAAAATTTAAAAAGAGATAATCATAATTTCATCTAAATTATATCTCAACATAATTTTATTATCATTCTTGTTGTGTTGTGATTGTATCTTCTCGAGTAATAAGCTGAAACACCCAATTCGAGTATTCTGTCGAAAAAGATCCCAGGAGTGATAGTACAGGACCGACGAGTCGAGTACCGTAGTTACAAGTACATATATCTTATTGAAATTCGATTACCCCAATGAAAGGATATTATACACACCATCACACAAAGGAAAGACTCGCAAACAATTAAATAAAGGAACATCTGATTTCAGG
>NW_006768784.1:527200-542691 GCF_000204055.1 Melampsora larici-populina 98AG31
CAACTCCCACAACTCTACCACACTAGTCAAAAATATTACACCCTGTACATCGTACCATTACCCCACCCACTCACTTGTACCATTTTTACAAGATCTTACAAAGGTGCCACCTCAAACCCTCTTTATCATCATTCAAGATATAGTTCCAACATACCCCTGCTGAATCAGATGCCTCCTCGTCGTCCTGCCAAAAAAAAAGTCACCTCCCCCTGTCACCCACTCTGGACCTACCACTCGTGGGCGCCGACAAAAGAAGAACAAAGTCGAGGATGATCAAGATGAAACAGGTATGTAGCAACATTTTTGTAACTAACACTCAAACAGCCAAACCTACAACAATAACCAATGGTGTAGCTTGGCTGACTTTTTTCTCTCTTTTCTCTCGCATCACAGATCAATCCGATACATATCCACGTGACTCTGAAGATGATTCAGACAGTAGCTCAGGTATAAATTCTTCAGACAGTAGCTCAGGTATAATTTCCTTCCTGCTCTACTTGGATGCTACACAATGACTGATTAATGTGTTGCAAATAAGAAGCATCGACAGTCGAGCCATCCACACGCCCAGCACCCAAGAAGAGGCAAAGGAGACGTACCAAGGCCAAGAATACCCTCACCAAGTTACCTGACAATGACAACCTGGTAATTGCTGACCCTAGCATTGAAGCCGTAGATGAAGATGGCCTGCCGCTCCCAAAAGACCCCACAACAACACCAACACTCCTTAACTACAGGGAGCTCGCCGACGAATGGACTTCAGACGAGCTCGAACACTACCTCCAATGTACAAAATCTTTCGCTAACAGCAGAATACCACCTGACATTCTCAATGAAGCCCGCGCCCTTGAGGATGAATTGGTGACAAGATTAAAGGTGTTAAGCATTGCAGGCGGTGTATCATTTGATACAATGAAATATGGGATGTTGAGTTAATTTTTTCTTGTGATTAATTTGACTGATCCAAACTGACCATTGGATTTAACATCTAGTCATCGTGCAATTCGCCTCAATGAGCAAAAGCCATACCACATCTTCCGCAAGTTTAGCTTGGCTGCTACCGTCGACAACATCAGTATGATTTACTTTACAGCACCTTTCAACCTCACGTGGTATTATTAACACTGACAAGGTTTGACCCCGCTTCGACCTCTAGTGCCACAGACTGCGCCGCGCCACCATGCCGCAGATGAAGATGACTCGCCGGAACCACGCCTCCTTGGCACCTACAATGACAAAGTAACTGCCGCGTGGAAACAAATTAAGCATACTGAAGATGCCAAGATCTTCAGCAAAGACCTCTTCAGCCGCCTAGCACTGGTAGTATCCAACGAGTCCTTCGATCTCAGTCCTCACGAACACCTTTCTATTGAAGAACAGGAGTATTTGCCCGTATTTCACCAGCTGGTTAATATTGAGAAGGTGAAAAAGGAACTAGCTTTGAGTCGCCACCCTAATCAAAGTGCAAGGTATACCCAAAAAGGAATTGCACAAATTGAGCACATCCATTCCAGCGTATGGAGTATTCAATTTGCGTCTTGATCACTGCCCTTTTCACTAATGTATCAATGTGAAACTGTTATCTGCAGCTCGAAGCCGCCCATAAAAGTTACGGCATGCACTACCATCTCATGGCGGCGTCGTGGAACCCCACCACCACGATGTCTTCAGCAGCGTGGTCCAAAGAATTCAGCTCTGATCGGGTCTACCTCACTTCCTTCTCCGCACCAAATCATCTTCTGGAACGCTTTGACCGTTTTACAACTAGACGTGGAGGTTCGAGCCAGAAGCAAAAGCGCACAGGTCTCAGTTCAACCGATCAGCTTCGCAAAGACTTCACATCAGCCTTGAATGGCCTTGTGTGTAAGTGCACTATATTCACGGACGGATCCTTGGTTACTAATCCACTTTTGATTTCCTACTTTGCCAAAAAGCCAATCACCTCCAACACGTTACGCCAAATCTCATCAAACCTAGAGTTCATATACATCCAAAACAGGGCCAGTGTCATGTTTTGCTCAGGCGAATCAGCTTTCCCAATGATATCCGCCTTCAGGTGCATCAGACCAGTGACTCAAAGGTTACCAGTGATATGCTTTCAGCTGGACCTGCATCTATCATGAACGACAAAGATTTGATGCAGGTATGGTATGACAACATCTTAGCCCGCAGATATACGGTCACTCTAGTCAACAAAGCTCCTGCCCCTTCGAACTGATGAGCCATGAGCAATCTGCTGCCTATTTTAATTTGTACATATCAAATTGGCTGGCTTTCGTTAATGAAAATCTTTCCATTATGTGTAGGACACAACCAATTATAGACAGGTCGGACAGATGAGAGTTCGAAGTGTGAACATAACTGTCACACCCTGAATTCACGGTGCCAATGACCGTTACTTGAGCTCGTTGACATTCAAAGCGCATCAAGAATGACCAGACTCCTGTGGCATCATCAGCAGCCACTTGCTGGAAGCAGTACCACTCAAACAGTCCTATTCGAGTGATTAATTAACGAGAAATAGTCCAGGGCCACGTCACAGATGTCCAGCACGTGACAGTGCTGCCTGGGAACCCTTTACTGTATCACGGGCTATTACATAGCCCGTGATACATTATTGAAGACCGCAATGGTTAGACTGGATTTGGCGTCAAATGAACCAACCCGGGCCAATACCCATTCAATATTGAAGCTCACTCACATCTTTTGTTGTATCTCACCCAATTACAATAGCAAAAACGGACGACAACATTCCCATGGACCCTTGTTTCGACCCATTGCGGCCCTGCCTTGGCCTTCAATGTTTCAAACAAAACCTCTTTTCGACCCTGACTTGGCGTTCAACGTTTCAAAAGAACCATCTTTTCAACCCTGACTTGGGCTCCAACGTTTCAAATGAAACCTCAATTGGTTCCTTCATCAAAAGTCTTCACCGTGGCGATTTTATTATGACAGGGCGAGAAAAAAGACACCTGATGTCTGGTCATCTCGATTCAGGTGCAATTCAAATTTCATACTTTAAAAACTCAGTTTCCCACCTTCCACTCTGTCTCAACTCTTCCAACTGTGTGTGACCTGACCGAACTTTTTCCTTTCTTCTTTAGTTTTTGAAAAGACATCCATATCTCTCACATCTCTCAAGCTTGTTCATCCCGTTTTGATTTACTTAGCTCATCAGAGGCCCTCTCTCGATCTTATACATCGTCATTTGATTCACTTTACTCTCAAGCACCATTCCTCACCAATTTTGTTACCTTTACTTATACTCGTCTCAAATAATCATCATCTTTGCTGTAACGTTTCAACAAAAATCTTATTTCATATCAATTACTCAGTCCCCAGTTCCAGTTTTGGTCGATTTGACAGACGTCTTTCACTCTTACTCCCAAGGATAGATTTACTCCCAAGGTTCGATTCATTCTTTTCCACCATAACTTTTGTGATATCTTGCATCAATCTGGTTGCTGAAGGACTGGAGAAAAGACAGCATTCAGAGATATCTGGGAGTGGTTTCCTAATGAGGGACGAAACACACCCAACGTCTTTGTTGCAAATATTTTCTCCAGTCCATGGGCACAGGTGATGTCAAGATATCATCGTTCCAGGAAATTATGACAAAAACTAAGCTGACCATCCATCCTATCGTCTGCACACGGTGGAGCAGGACTGATTCAGTTGTTGAACCGGCGCCACGAACCATGGATAACTCAGATTTCTCAAAGAAGAAGAAAAAACGATCAACAAGTAGTCAATTGCACAGTAAGCGACACAGTAACGCACGACATCGCCTGCGCCCCAATCCTGGTCCAACCAATCATTTGCATCGCAGCAAAAACCGCACCACGCAATTCGACGCCCTTCGTAAAGAACTAACCGAAAAATTAGGACTCCCCAGCGACTGCCGACTTTATTTTATGAAGAAATATGATATGGATAAGCTACCGGATACTCCTCGCTTGAAAATCACTCATCACAACTGTGTAATTCTTGACGCTGAAACGTGGAAGGTCTTGCAAGTGATACGATTCACTCCTTTCTCAGAAATGTCTGACGAGCAAATGAAGCAAATGAATTTCACAATCAAAACCATTTACAACCATGCTTTGGCTCGATCTACCGTCAAAATCAATCATGCCATGAAAGGTATTAAAGAACCTGGCGAGATGTATGCCACTGGCTACAGGGGTGCCTCAGACAAAGGACGCAAATTTGGTAAGTCATTATTATTTGTGATTATGATTCGCTTTGGACAATTCAAAATAATGATTCTTTATTTACCATTCGATCCGCAGGTGTGACTGCTCTAAGTGCCAAGACTTCCAAGAGCTTGGAAGCTATTTCCAAAGACGAAGCGAGGATGGATGACATGGCCGTCATCAATGACACACTTGCCGAGTGGATGTCCACCTTATGCATGCGGGCGTTCCAATCGAACCGCGACCTTGCTCTCGATTTCTCAATACCTTCTTTTTCCGATAAGAAGTGGGCCGAATCCCCTAATGCCAATGTCATCGCCTCTAGCATCGCCGTCACTCGAGATGGGTTCAACAATAATCCTCATCCCGATTTCGATGCCACCCCTTATGCATATGGTTTGTTCTCCAGAATTAATCGCGCCACTGGGGAACTTCATTGGGTCAAAATCTCTGAGTATCTTGGGGACATCGAAGGCTGTTATTTCATCTTGGATCAATATCATATCGAGTTGTGTCTGGATGCATGTGACGGGGTAGTTGAGTGTTGTTGGGCATCTGATGAACTTCATCACACCTTGGCTTCAACAACATACGACGAAGGCTGGTGCCCGATACGGCCAAAAGATTCGCCTATCACCCGATTTGGCTGCTCACTGCAAATCAGCGCGGCATTGGTCAAACGCATTGAAGGCCTACTGAAGATGAAGGAAGGTAAAACTGACGTCGAATGGGAAACATACCAAAGATCAGTTATCAAGTGCTATGATCAGGAGATTGAAAATAAATCGTCCAAGTTCCATGATCCTAATCGGCTTCAGATACCTAAGAAAACCACGAGAACGAGAAAGTAGCACTCATCTCTTCAGGTTCTCTCTTTTCACAATTTCCTTGTATCGGTTTCCTGGCCTTTTGTCTCTTCATGTGTCTTTCTTTCACTGGTGCGGTTGAAGAGTGGAATCTTGGTTTGTTACCTTTTGTCTCTGCTGCCTCGGAGCTTCATGTGTTTCCTACATCCATGTAAAGCATTGAAGTCAATTCAATAAGGGTGTTAATAAATGTTGCGCGCGTCGCGAAGTTTAAATGTTGTAATGATCCCCTGCAACGTCTCAAATTGATCCTTGAACATATAAATATAGGAATTACACCATATTTATAGGTGAGATGGTGTCAAAGCAAATACAAAATGATTTTGAAGTTGAACCAAATTGAAGCGCCATCAATTTGGCCAGTAAATGTTCAGTAGTTTATAAAAACTACTGGCTTGAGGTCTGATGTTGGCCGCGAGTGAGCATCACTCGCCCTCATACATGACTACAGGTGGGTTTAACAAAATGCCTTCCCACACAACCATCATCTCATGCCAAGCATGTTTCTTGATTTCATGGACGCACAGCTTTGTTTTGATATTTCCTAACCATCAACAATATCATCAAGTCAAATGACCAACCTACTGCCACTCATTATCAACACCACGAAGAGCCGCGCACTCCATTCAAACAATTGAATACAATTTGATGGGTTGGTTACTTGTCATCAAATATATCATGAGAATAAAAGATCTTCAGTGGTCCGGACTATTTGCACACAAGTGTGACGTTACATGGTTTTGTATGTACACAGTCCGCCACCAAAATATCATTTTGGGAGGTGTGAATAAAATATATTACAGCTTTGTCAAGCTTAATTGACCCAAACGCACCCAAAACGGTATTTCATGACATGGAGTACAACTTTTCAGATTTCCGTTGTGAAACACATCGGAATCCTCAGCAAGTTGAATATACCTGTGAAGAAACAAAAGTGGTATTAAGACGGATGGTCTCTTAAGTTGAAAATACCTGTGAACAAAAAACACCTGAGTAAAAAAGCCACGTACACAAGGTTCACATGGGTCGAGATTGCCAAATAGCGAAGGACAAAGGTTCGATGAAGTGGTAATCATCACGGATGGTCTCTTATATTAACAAATGAACAGTGCTACTGGATGGTAACTTATAATTATGATGAAGTGGCTGTCGGAGACTGCCTCAGAAGAAATATATCTCCTTGTGAACTTATGACCAAACGGTTACTATTGATTTTGAGGCTGGAATCTGCCGATGCAGCCGATGCCGATTGAGAATGGATTTGGGAGTCAAATTGAAAGGAGATAAAAGGGTCTCGAGGAGATAACAAAGGAATGTATTGAAGCTATGCAAGAGCAAGGCTGATATTCGCAGTCCACCATATTTCCGAAACGGCATCAATGGTTTGGACACATGTGACCATAACAAAGCCATTCATGCCAACCTGAAGAAGATTGGCATTCAAATTTATGCCAATGTTCGTGGATCACCAGAAGGAACATTAAACATTTGAATGTTCATCGTTCCTTCTCAAGGAGCGTTCGTGGATCATGGATCAATGATACCTGATCCACTGATGATTGAAACCCAAGATCATCGATCATCAAAAATCAAAGTTCCATATTGATAATAGCAAGTGCATCATTCTTTCCTCACTTACAGGTGTCTTATTCATTTCTCCATGTGCAAATGCAGAATTCGCTGATGATGAGTTTATTGGCCACATCATCCTTTGAATTAAGTTAAGTTATATGTGGATCAAATATATAATATATATATATGGTTCATATATTATGTTCATGGATCAATCACCATATAATTGGCATCAATATAATTTATTGAAGGATACATCTTCCTTCAAGGTAAACAAAACGCTGGTCGTGGTAGGATTTCACTGCGGGAGGTAAGTCATATTGTTTCAAAGATCAAGATCCTGTATCTATTCCTAAGTGGATCACTGCAGCTGATTGATGGCAATTCATTGTCCAAATGAACCATCACGAACAATCTTTGTTTATTTACACACAGAGCAAGTCATATGCGTAAGTGACTTGCTCTCCACTTGGTTGCTGCGATTAAATATATACACCTATTGATCGTGGGTTTTATCTTTTTGATGCTTCAAGGTTCCCATCACATCCATCCATCCGACACAATTCAATCGAATCATCTAATCAAATCATCTGGTACGATTGTAAACCACGGTCTTTGTTACTTCCTTCACAAATTAATATTTCTCAGTTACTCTTTCTGTTTCTTTGAAACTTCCTCCACGCACACAATTGTTATTTTTCCGGTTCCTCTTCCTCATAGGATTATGTCAGATTGTGGCTACGCATCAGACCAATGGGCCAACGGGTCACAGAGCTATTGTCGAACTCCTTCGCCAGGTCGACAAAATATTTGGTCAAGCAACCATCTTAAGCCGTTGCAGGATGTAGAAGACATTATGCCTGATGTTCAACGCCTTGACCTCGATAAAAAAATCGATTCTGAGGTGTATGACTCATGGTTAGATAGTGTGTGCAAAGGCATCGAAAGGCTAACCAACAAGGCCGATTATTTGCTACAACCTCCTCCAGTCCTGGGGTCGATTCAAGATGTTATAGACGACCAATGCGCCTATGCAATCCTCAAGCAATCCGTGGATCCATGTATGCATCAGTGCCTCAACTCTGCTTCAGGGCAAGCACATGATGCCGTTCGCTGGGTTAAGTGGTGGATTGGGATGGAGTAGTGACTCAACTTCGTAAGTCACACACACCAAGCATTATCACAAGGCCCTTATATCACCTGCTGACAAACGGTTCAACCTCTATTCTTAGGCCACTTTATTGACCATGTACGTCATACCCACCTCTGATAGTAGAATTCATTTGTTTATATATTCAGTTCCACTACTAACAGGATACAAAATTCACTTGACATTGTAGCTTCGAACCGTAGCAATGTGGCATATCATTAATTCGTTGGCCACTATTTCAAACGTAATAATGTCACTGTTGATACAAATCAAAGGTCCATTTTTGTGAGCGGGAAACAGATGAAATATATACATCTTTAACTTCAATTCCATGAGTTTTATCACGTTTTGCACTCTTTCAACACTTTAAACACTGTCGATACAATTCAAAGGTCCATTGTGGCGAGCGGCTAGCTGTTATACTTGGGATATATACATCTTTAAGTATGACTTGTTGTTTTCTTTGTGATGATTTCATACTACCTTTTGATATCTTTATACACCTAAGAGACATCTTCAATGTTTCTTGGACCAACACAAATAAAACAACAAGTAAAATCAAAACAAAATTCTAAGAGTTATTTCGCTTAATAACACTTAGAACAAAAGGATGACTGATGAACTTTTGTATCCTTTAAAAGATCATCATTAAACCGAAATTTGCCACATTCTTAAGGTCAACCGGATGCAATGAAATAAAGTATTTCCAAAGTATCAACATTTGATTTAAACTTTTGAGCTATAGTAGCGGTCGGAATCCAAACAGTTTGGATGAGATCAAGACATATGAGAAGTCCTTCTTCATTCTTCATAAGAAAAGTAAAGGGGAAAGCAAATTACTATCATCATTGTAATTGAAAGGAAATCCCCCAAATTCTTATCCCCTCAAATTCTATACGTTTATAATTTTTGGTGTCAGCCCTGCCCTGACTTTCAAGTACATGTCACATATGTGTTATTAATTTTGGAAATAGTTCAATCTCTTTCTTTCCAGATAGAGATTGAACTTGTACTCATCCTTGTATTTCATATCACATACTTATATACCAGTCGTACGACTAGCATCATGCCTCGATTTGTTGGGGTTCATCAACCATTCAAACCCAGAAACCCATACTGGAACAAGCCCGCCAAAACCGGTCTACAGAAAAAATATTTTCAAAAGATGAAGAAGGCTGTAAACGCCCGCAAGAAGGAACGGGTTAGAATTAACAATAATTCGAATGGCGATGGTCAAGGCTTTGATTATGAGGACATCGGACTTTTGAATGATATGAATAATGAAGAAGGACGTCCATTTGAGATTCCAGACTTTATTAATGATATTCACGAAGCGATACTTGAAGCCGAAAGACAGGAACGGCAACTTGCACTTGAAAAAGCATTACAAGAAATGTTTGTCGCTTATCTGGAATGTGGAATGAAGACAAGTGAATGGGGCAATCCTACGACATGGGAATTTGATCACAAATCACAATGTCGATGCATGCCAAGTCAATGGCGAGAAAGGGATGTAGATCTTGTTGACATATTAAGTGAGTTTGAAACTTAGCTTTTGTCATTCTCGTTTTGGTCCATATCATTTTACTGATCGATACTCTCTTCAATGGCAGGTCGCCGGAAGGCTCGGATTCGGTTTTGTTCCTGTCACCGAAGTGATTTAACCCGTCTAATTCTCATGGGATACGTTGGAGGCTCGCCCAAATACCCACAGACAGCCTTTTCAATCAGGCTTCTTCGATTCTTCCATATTATGTGGAAGTTCTGTACCGTCCGAATTGACCCTTTTGTTCGAGCCCTCGATGGATTCCTGGATGCGTTCAATCCATTGATTCTTACCAAAAAATAATCAGGTAAGTTGCGTCCCATCAGATATGTTCAATACAACCTCCTGTTTCAACCGCGACCCCAATCAAAAGTTGACTAATGTTGTTTACTATGTTATATACTACAGCCTCGGCGATGGCACACTCCTTTTACTTGGGCAGTCGACGCCTATCGCCTTATGCTAGCGATGACAGAAGCGGCGATTGATGAAGAACTACAACTCACACCATTGGACAAAGTCGCCGAAAACTGTCCTCGATGCTTTGGCCCACCACTTCCAATTGAATCGCACCCTTCCGAACAGGATATAGTTGTATGCATGGATGGTAATTTCCAGCATCGATGACACCTAGCTGCAGGCACTAAAGCAGGGAAAGTAGCCACCAAGATGCCGCCACTGTTTATTCCGGACGAGCAAGTGTCACAAATGGAGGCACAACTTAATGGGCAACCTGAGGATGAGTTTGTGAGAAATGCGACAAAATAATCTTCCATACATTTTTCTACCTTAACCTTCCCAAGCTGACGATTGCTCTTTGGTATCCAGCAAGCTTGTGCAGCTCAACACACTGCAGCAAACGATACTCGAGGTAAAGGCCATTGGGGTGGTTGTGACGAGACAGGACTGATGGTGATGGTGTGCCGTCACGACCACTCTCTTTGCTTTGCTAACATTGTGCAAAGTGGCGAAAAGTAAGTATTTTCTCAGTGTTGATTTCTCAATAGATTGAGAACTGACTGCGATATTCAGACTACACTATAGCTACACTTTGATTTCATGGATACTAGACCTGACCCAAACCCATGGACTCACGCCTCGCCGAATCGCCTTCTTGTACAACATTGGATGTATGATGCTCGCCGGAATTGAGAATGTAAGCTTACATTGTGCCCAAACACACGTATTGGTACTAAAAGGACTGTTCAAAAGCGTGGCATGTTTGCAGAAGACCGGGCCAATGGCCGACTCAAATTTGGCACCAGCGTATTCCACGCGTATGTGCATCGATGGTCTTGCCAGCTGCGCTGGAATCCCCGCCTTAATCAAGGTTTTGGCCTTTCCGATGGCGAAGGAAGCGAGAGGGTCTGGTCTGGCCTGGATTCCCTAATACCTCCACTCAGGTACGCAACCGCACAACACCGGGTCAACGCAATTGACATGCGTTCGGCTCATGTCAATTCACGTCTACGTCATGATGCAGGTAGGTGATTCTTACTCTAACATTGTGTCCATACACATTATCGCACTGACATCACCTGTTTGATCTACACAGTCTATCATCTAATAAGAAAGAAAACTGAGGCTAGGAAGCGCCTTGAAGATGCTTCGGAGACCCTTAGGAATCTGTCAACCCCGGGTGATGGGTGCCCAGGACGAGATGCTGCCTATTTCGAGGCCAAGTGGACGTCTCAAAGAACTCGACAGCTAGATGCCATGACTGAGACACAGAAAGCGAAAAGAGACAAAATAGCTCTATTACTCGGTCTGGAGGAGGGCCTTCATGTTACTCTGTTAGTGTAGCGTAGAGCTTACCGTGAGGTCGACTCTTAAGGGACATTATCTGACCAATGAGTTTGGTTAAAGTGCTAGACTCGCGTTCATGGAAGATACTGACAGAAGAGCAAGAACCCAAGCTGAACGTAATGAGCTGCTGGCCCTTCCTCGAACTGTTGCTGAAATTGAAGATTGTATTGATGCTGTTGCAAATCAGCTTGGGGGTGCTGAGTTTCAAAACCTTTTGGGTGCACGAGGTACGTCCCCATCTGTCTGTTTTTGAGACGATTGATGCTCACATGTGTGAATTACCTCCAGCTAATCAAAAAACGGCACTGGTAGCGCTGTCTGTGGCGCGGGGGTGCTTGTATGAAGCAAAAGTGGGTGTAATTGAATCGAGGCTGAGGCGTCATCGCAGCTCAGGTCAGAAACATATGTGCGGGTTGATCCAGACCCAACCTAACGTACATAACCTTTCTGGCCCCAGGAACCCGAGTACAGCAGCAGCACGCACGCCAATGTCGAGACAGATTAAGAGATCTACGGACCAAATACAACACATATGAGCGACGCGTTCAAAAGTATCACACAGATTACCCAACAAGTGAGCGTGTGGAATTGCCAGACTTTGAGACAGTTGAAGCCATGGACACGGATGATCCCTTCTGGGACCGAGGCAAAAACGAGGTACAAGAGGGTGACGAGGCGGAAGCAGCCCGAATTCGTGAAGGCATTCAAGCTTTCTTGGCCCAAAGGTCAGCTAAGGAAGAGCTGCGTCGAATTGCGCGGGAAGCTCGCCAAATGTTGAGTTGGGCAATTGAGTATCATGGTCGCATTATGAGTTTGAAGGACAGTATTGATCGAGGTAAGAGCGTGCTTATGATTACTGTTAGTTATATCTTTGCATGTAGGGTTGATTATTTTAATCATCCCATTGTATTCAGAGCAAGCTCCTGCCGAGAAGACTCGAAAGTCGGCTCTTTACAAGATTGTGGCTCGTCGGGCTTGTAAGTTGTGGAAAAATTGGCGAGATCTCCGAATACAGCTTGTGGATACTTGTCGTGAGTTGCCTGGCTGCATCCGAGTGGATCCAGCCTTAGAACAGGGTTGGAGAACAATTTGGGATTGGGTCAATCATGAATGGGCGCAGTTGACAGTGGAGGTTATGGCGGAGGAGCCTGATTTTTATGAGGAGCGGGTGGACCAAGTTTATGAACTATTGTATGACATGAACAGGGATGAGATATTCCGAGATTAATTTTTCTGTGCCAGAGTGACATTGGTCGATATCATTTTCTTCTCCTTTCTGATTGTATTTCTTATGTACCACGCAAGTCAAGCAATATAATTCATACATTGATGATAGCAACCACGGGCACAATCTTAATAATAGATCCATTGCGCTCTTAAGTGTTCCCCATCACTAAGATCAAGTAAGAAAAGAGAAGATCATGGCTTTCGTTTCACACTGGCAAGCTTAAGATCGATTTCACAATTGAAAAGGTTAAGATTATCAATACCATTCGGCGATGTCAGTACTATAAGTTAGGATGGATCAATTGATATCTTTTCATTCCTTTCAAGATAGAAGTACCTATTCATGACGTAATACAACAACATTATACAAATGAACTAATCGGAATCAGAGGCAGAATCAAGTTCGATGGGTTTCTGATCCCCATACAAACGAGGGTTTTCAGCTACGAGTATGGGGCGGATACATTGGTTAAAGACAGTGAAATGTAGATTGTACTTATTAGCCCACCCTAGTGCCTGGGGTTGGGCAAGTTGGTACCATTCTTCCCATGGCTTAGGAATGGGAAGGGTGGGTGATAGAAGAAGTGACAGAGATAGAAAGTGAAGTCCTTTTTGATTGTAACATAAGAAAATCGGAGGATTATCATTTACAGGTACGTCCAGGGGCAAAGCTGAAAAGGTTTGATTACCAGGACCGTAGACGCAGAACAGCCGCTGGTAGGTGGTTGCAATGAGATACAGCATCTGAGCCGAATTGAGCCAAAGCAAAGGGGTGTCCAAGACGTCATTCCTTTGAGTCCTAATGACCGATATGTGCTCAACAATACCACCATCCCCTCTTTTGCGTGCATGGAAGTGATTTTCGTAGAAAGCTGCTTTTGCCTCTAGCTCAGCAATGAGTTCTTCTCGCACTAAATGCCAGTCATCTTCGGATCGCCCCAAACTGATAGCAATTGCGCGATAACCACAATGACCATCGGCTCGTGGGTTGGAGACTGAAGAAACATGATCACCAAGCCAATGTGGCACGCGAGAGTTCTGTAATTAATCACGTTGTTTCAGGTCAACTCAACTGTCAAGATGAAATACAATGTTTGAAGGATGACGTACACACTTTTTTGGTAACACAGGTGCGGGCAGACCTACAAGGACCGGAGATGGAAGTGGTGTCCGTTTTATTGTGCCTAGTTGACCTACGAATGTTGGCCTTCCCTTGATCTTGAAGTGGAATCTTACGCTTCTTTTTCATTTCCTACACAGACAGGTTGGAATGGTTACTTTGAGGCTGAATGAACTCTGTGATGTAAGTGTCAATTTACCATTGAGGATACATGCCCTGTTTTAGACAGTGGCGTGTTTTCAACCTTTTGAGAGAGCCCTACGGCGATTGGCAGCAAAGATTCCAATTGAAAGCTTTCGTCGCCTTCATCATGATCCGCAATGCTTTCGTCACCTTCATCGTGATCAGCTATAGAAGAGTCCTGTTCGGGGTGTTTGGTGTTTTCGGTGGTGTTGTGAAGGTAGATCTTGGTTGTTGAAGATTAAAGCGACATGACCGTCAGTACCCAGGAATGTGGTGTTTGTTGATAGGAGTGATGGCTGCAGAATCGACTCACCACAAGTTCTTCATTCGCTGTGTGGATGATGGGGAATAGTTCAGGTGAAGGCTGTTATGCAGATTGGGTGTATTGGTCACACGATATTGGTCAGTAAGTACTAAAGCAATGTGACTTGTGTACGCTGTTGCATTCACCAAACAATCGCTGTCAGCAGCAGGCTCCGATTCGTAATCCACCAAAGGATCCAGGGTAGGTGAGATGAGAAGAGTGGCTTCAGCGTCTTGTGGTTCATGCGCCGGAATAGGAGATGCGACAGCGGCGGGTTCCAAAGTACAAACGAGAGTCAAAGCCTGAGTTTGTGGTGGTAAGTATGTTTGAGCGGGTTTCTTGACTCTTTTGCGTGGCTTCTTGAGAGCCAAAGGTAAGTCTTTCTCTGTCGACTGGGTGTGGGCAGGTAAAGATGGGGTGATGGATCGATCGGACACATTATTATACCGAACTACTTCAGGTTGATCCGGATGAGTAGTAGAAACCGGCGCGGGATCCAAAGGATGAGCTACAGTTGAAGAAAGACGTGGTCGTGGTGCTGTTGGTAGGGTGGAGGATTTTTCAACTGGTGATGTGGTAACTGGTGTAGTGGGGTTGGTGAGGTTGGCTGAGACAAGGTTTGAACAACCAAGGATGGGGTCTGTTGTAGTTTGGAGTGTCAACAATTGAATGGGGGAGCCAATGTGAAGGTCTTTCGCAGCTTCGAGTGCTGACGATTTAATGGGCGAGGGTCCGAGGCTTTGATACTTCACAATAACTGCTTCAATCTCAGCAATGGCAGCGGTGCGACAAGTATTGGAAAGTTGAGATAACTGGTGCGATATCTAAAAGATTATAGGAGATGTTAAGTCGATTTTCATTGATAAACAAACAATTTTGGATGAAAGGAGGACACTGACCACAGAAGAGCGTTGTTTGATGACAGTCAATGGCTCGATATATGAATCCGACATAGGCTGCGAAGATGTGTAGTAGTGTCAGATATGAAGTGTAATGCATTTGGAAAAGACGTTCGTACTGGAGATCCAATGGGTTCATGGTTGTGAGTGGGATTTTTGATCTTTATGATCCAGCTCCCAACTGGAGGGGTATTTTCATTGGAGACTAGTGCTTGAAGGTGACTCGGAACGTTTGGAGCAAGAACCTGGGAAGTCGTGAAGGCAAATGGACAGTCGGTTTTGCGAGAACACGAACTGTTACTGGGTTTGAGTCCTGATCGTTGACACTTGTAGCGGATGCTGATGGTTTCTGATAGTTTTTTTTCTGAGGATCGTATGATAATCTTGTATCCGTTGGCAGCAGCATGCTCTTTGAGCATCGTTTGCATGGCGGTGAGGGAGGGTGCGATAAAGTCATGGGGTGGTGGCTGGAGGTTGGTTTGGGTTTAGAAGGTATGCATGTGAGACGAGTGAGTTGATGAGATTGTGAAGGTGGATCGAATTTGGAAATAAAGTAAGAATAAGGTAAGGCCAACTCGTGAAGTTCAAGGGGGTGAATGGGACACCGAGAAGTGTTTGCTCG